>NC_092866.1:61058990-61101617 GCF_032062135.1 Pyxicephalus adspersus | reverse complement strand
CGGAGGACGACGCTGGAATTGGAAAACGACGCTGGATGTGCAGCGGGACCATGGAGGTAAGCATGTGACAAAATTACGGGCTTAACCATCCTAGCCTTTTTTTTTTGCCCGTACCAAGGTCGGGCATAACGGCTAGGTGGTTAAAAAGATAATTGTTAACAGATGTTTGATCTTTTCAGCACAACCAATGGTCAGTCTCTCTTCGACTCAAGTTATAATTGAACCAGGAACTGAAAACAATGTTACTTGCAAAGTCACCCAGTTTTACCCAGAAGCTGTACAGATTCGGTGGAAGAAGTACACGAAGGGCTCCAGTATTGGATTACCAGTGGACAGAGACATATATTTCACTGGGCCAGAGGAAAACAGTGATGGGACCTTCAATGCCACCAGCCTGCTGACTGTGAGACCCTCCAGCCTGGAGGAAGATGGAGATGTGTATTCCTGTACTGTGACACATATGTCCTTCAGCCACGACGAAACACTTGTCTTTATTCTGACAGTGAAAGGTAATTAAATGTAGATAATGTAGGACTAGCAAGGTAGTGAGCCTGTGTGACTTCACTGGATAGGTATAGCAGACGGGAACCAGGCACAGGCAGTTCAGTTAGGGTTTATTTACTAAGTCTATTCACACAGAAAAGCATGCAAAATAAACAGAACAATTAAATAAACCCTGGACACTCTAACTGACTGTTAGTTCCCTCACTGTCCAGTTCTGGGCAACCTAACGCAGGTCTCTAATTTCCTAGCAGTAGAGCCTTAACTAAACACTCCTGTGTTGTTGTTGTTTTTTTTGTTTTGTTTAATTCACAGTTCTTCTTTGTACTCCTCCCAACTCACACGCCAAGTTTATATATACAGCATCACTGCCAGGATGGGTTTCAGCCACAATAATTAACTCCTAATCATTAGTATTGGTCGAATATCTCACTATTCGATCCAACGGGACGATTTTGTTCGGGCGATCGAACATCAACGGGACTGTGTAGAGATTCTACAGCCTCCATATACATTTAAAAAGACAGGTGAAGACTCCCACAGCTGTGCACAACACTGTACAAGGCAAGAAAAGAAATCGGGAAGGCGTACTGAACTCATATGACCTCTCAATAGATAGGTCATATGAGTTCAATATGCCTGCGGTCACAGTTGATTGGAGGCACGTGCCCTGCACCCACATGCCTCCAATCAGCTGTGACCACAGTCCCTGGGTTGTACTTATGATAAGTACAGCCCAGGGACTGTGGGAACCCTTATTTCAGGTGAGTTAGTATGAAAAAGGTAAGTACACACAAATCACATGCATTTAATAAAGAATACATTCACATTAAAGTCTGGAATTATATTTTAACCTTTCAGGGAACCAGTAAGAGTTATTATGAACCGCTGTACTTATTCCCCATGTTTGGGAGTTACCTTGTTAAAGGGGACTTCTGAATTCCGGAATTCAGAGCACCAAATTCGCGCTGTTGAATCCCGTGTTTTTCGAGTCGGGTCTAAACGAATTCAAATGGCCATATTTGGGTCGAATGTAAGGGCAACCTGAATTCGAACACCAACACTACTAATCATCCCAAGCCTCTTCAGCTTCCCCACGTGGCCAAGCAGCCCATTGTCCCACAGCCTGGTACTTCAGTTCCATCATCTGGCCAAAAAGAAAACTGCCTGCTCAAACAGAAAAGTATTCTGCATACTGTCTGTACCTTGGATAAATGTATCTATCATCGTGGATGCAACCATGTGTTTTTATTGGCCAGCTGTTACCATATGAAAATCTCGTAGTAAATGAAGCCATACGCCATTGCAAAGGTTCTTAAAGAGTTTTTTATTCTCAAAACAAATATGTACTTTGCCTAAAGTAACATGAACCTGGCCTGAGGAAATATGGGGACTTTTCACTGCTTCCCATACAACCACTGGCCCTGTACCCTATGACAAGGAGATTGGGGGGAGTGTGGACTCCTTGTGAACCCTGCAATCAAGAAAAATGTGACTCTGCCTAGTACAGAAAAACAACATGCTTTGCTATAAAGGCCTTTGTTTATAAAGCAGTAAATCTGACATTCACTGAAACATTCCCTGGTCTACCCGTGTTTAGATGGCACTGATGCATTCACCACCAGCGAACCACCAGTAAATTTTTATGTTACTTTTTGTATTTTGCATACTGTACATCATTGGTTTAATTCATTGTTTTTTAATTATTTTCAACTTTATGTCATTACAGAGCCATCCACCTACAGAATACTGAATGTTGGAGGGATAACATCAATAATATTATTAGTAATAATAATAGCTCTATTATGTGTTATATTCTGGGGATTTCAAGGTAAAACAACTTCTTCCCACCACACATTTTTCATCAAAGTAAAATGATAAAATTCCTAATAAAAATTAGTTCATTTTTGCTTAGAAGTCCTTCAAACCGACCTTCCTTACCCCCAAACCTGGGTTGGGCTGTCTGGGTTAGATTAAGTGAGAGAATTATGGAGCGTTTGCTGGTGGTTAAAGAGACAGAAGTGAACCTGTCCTCTAATAAAGCTCAGAATTCTTTTAGAAAATTTCAGAAAGTGTCCAAATTGTTGGTTTTGTTTCCCTACTGGGCCATTCACATACCGACACATTTGCAAAATTTCCTTTTACAACTACAGTAAACAACAGTGAACAGATTCATGGTTACAGCTTTAATTATCTAAAAAAGCTGATTCTGCATTGTGAAAGATTTCAAGTGTAACATTATCGCTCTTCTTGGGGTTGAAATAGTTTATGTTCAGAAAGCCCTACATTTTTGTGAACATTTCCTCATATCTTATAGTTGGTAAAACTGTTCAGCACCAATCCTCTTTAATTTTGCAAAGTTAAAATAGGAGTGGTAGAGAATTCCAAAGTACAGGTTGACATTCAAAAATCTGGAATGTCCGGACCTGTGCCAGATTTTTGAAAATTCTGGATTTTTTTTCTTACCTCCAAACACAGGCCAGTCTTCCTCTCGCAGCACTGGCACAGTTCCAGGGAGCAGGCAGCAGGGATGTCTCAATGTGTATTTAGTTTAGCAAGCAAGACCTAACAGCTGTTTCAGCAGAACAGCGCCATCAAAACATAAATGGCTAAACAGTGTACTACAGTCCCTGTATTAAACATGCAATCTGAAATTCATGCCTGGAAACTGAAGCATCCGGAGTATCGATGGCCAGATTTTCGATTGTCAACCTGTACTACAGAAGACTGTCAGAAACATAATAAAGAAATGCTACATGAAGTAGAAAGTACCCAGAGATTGAGAATATGAAATATAAGACTACTAGAGGATTTACATTTCAAATAGAGGTTCCAGTGTCTTCATTCATAAACATAAGCCCCTCTTTACTTTTCTTACATATTTGTTGAATCTCAATTTTTTTATTCTTATTTCTATCAATTATTATCTTGTTTATGGTTGTTTAAAACATTATTCTAATGTTTTTGCTATTTTTCTTTCTTTCTAGGAAAAAAACAAGCAGACAATAAAATACACAAAGGAGACATTGCACATTCACAAAGGAGAAATATAATTGAGAAAGGTACTTTTTTGTATTTCACTATTTTATTAGGCAATATTAGCCGTAGATATCACAAAAACAGTATACCAAAAACATATTGATTGGAGATGAGTCAAAAAAGGCAGCAAATAGACCTACCTTAAACTACAACATATATATGAACAACCAAAATGTTTTGGTAGAGGTAGGCCAGTCTTCAGGAAAAAAAAGTGCTATCTGGTGTTATAATGTAAGTTAATTTGAGTAACAGTAATTAAATTATATATTCTTGTACAGAACCTTTGCACCTTGGTATAATATTACCAAATGTGAGGCTTTCTCACCAATACACCCTTGGAAACAACCAGGGGAGGGCTGTGGATTGAGGATGGGGATCCGGGGTGGAACCATATACCATCTAAGGATAGTTTTATAACTCACTTCTGTTAGAGCTGTATTTAAGGAGACTGTAATGCGCCTGGGCACACAAACCACAGCCAACTCCAAGAATCCTTTTATCAAGCTTTATTGTCATCATTAAACAAGACAAGGGTATTTGACAGATCATAAGTCCAATAAGCGTGGTACAGGTGGGTAAGGCAAAGGCAGGTCAGGAACAATCCGAGGTCAGGGCAGGCAGCAGGCAAGACTGGTCACAAACAATCCAAGGCCAGGGCAGGCAGAGTTCAGGCAGAATCAGGCATCAGACCAGGTCGCTATTAGTAATGACACAACTGGTTAATATGAGCTAACACAAAGAACGCACCAAAGCACACTGTACTCACAGAGGCTTATAGCAGGCAATGGTGTTCAGGACATGTTCTCCTTAAATAGCCAGAGTGCCCAATGACCTTGCGCCATTTGATTGGGGAATAAGTGAATCCCCTGCGGCCAATTGGCCACAGGGAATTCAAACTAACTATGTCCCGCCCCGTGGGCGAGGCAGCCACACCCTCGGGGTACAAGAGGCACGCGTAGTAGCGCGCGCACCTCTTCCCACAGCACCCTTGGGACGTGCACTACTTTGCACATCCACAGGAGTGCTGAGAACAGGATTTTCTGTAATCACGTCCATAGAGATGCTGGGGATGCTGTCTGACCAAACAGTAATTCGGCTAGAACAGATCCCTCTGCCTGCAGGGAGAGACACGCTGCGAGCAGGGCAGCAACCTCAGCCATCCTGCCTGCTGCAGCGGCATCTCCCTCTGCAGCTGAGATCCCCAGGGACACCGCGGGCTCACTGGACAGGTAAGTTCCTTGCAAAGACTTTTTATAAACTGTACACCATTTTCTGCCAGTCCTGCACCTCTCTTCAACACAGGCAAGTTGGCTTCCCACTGAACCATATAGGGGAATTTTTCAACAATATTATAGAGGGACTGATGGATTTAGAAATTTTACCTTTAGACAAAGGATCAGACCTGCAAGTGGCATCAAAAGGAATCATGAGATCCAGGAAAGTAATCTGTGTGAGTTTAGAGATGAGAAAAGAAGAGATTTGTAAAAAATAGAAAATAAATTCAGCCCGGCTCCCCATGGAATCGCCATCTTGAATAATGCATTTATTGATCTACCATCAAAAAGTAGATGGGATGCAACACAAGCCAAAATTAGTATTGTAAGGAATATATTTTTGCTGATTTTTGAATTTAAGTTGTTTTTGTGTTTTTTGCTATATTTTGCAGATAATTGAGTTGTGTTGAAACAATAGTTATATCCTCATCAGTAGGTCAATATTTGCTCCATCCTTACCTTGCAGCTTCTTACCTTGAAACATCTTGCTCAGCGAAGTTGTTAATTAAGTTTTTTCTTACTGACTAACTACTAAGTGTCTTCCACCTAGTTGTCTGACTATATAAAATGTGATGTGATTTTAAAGTTTTGAGAAGAAGTGATATAACTACATGCTTGAGCTGCTTGTGTTATTCACTTAGGTAATACTTGTTACGGTGATTTCCTTAAATCACCTTAACAAGTATTACCTTATCACAACAGGTATTACCTTATCACAACTTCCCTGACTTTTCCAAAGCTCAAAACGAGTTAATAAAGAATTATCCATGATTTTAGTAGGTTTAAAATTGGGATATCTCATTAAATTCATGTGCCAACCACTGCAGGTACAAAAGTAGTGAACAGCTTTTAAAAATTGCAATAGACCCAGTGGGGACATAATAAACCAGTATTGTCAGAAATAACATCCCTGGCCCAAAACCAACATATATCTACCATCAGGGTCTCTAATAACGTCATAGGCTCCTAGCAAACCAAAAGCCACCCCTCCTCTTCTCCTACACAGATGCTCTGCTATAAAGCCCTTTTTTGTGAAGGGAATGATAACAGGTGCTGCAGCTGCACCCAGAGGCTCCAAAGTAGGCATGGAGCAAACCTTCATACATCAGAGAGTGTACCTGTGTAGATAATGTATAAGGTGACAAGAAGTGTCAGCTAATGCTTAGCTAAGAGGTGAGGTCTCTTAGAAAGTGATTTCACTGCTATGCACCAAATAGAGGGCTGTACATGGATCTTATAGGATAGTGAGGTACACACAGATGGGAGAATGGCTTTTGACATTTTTAGGAAGGTCTTAGGCTCTGTAATGAAAAAGACTTTCTATTTCATGTATTTAAGAGGAGACAATGAATACCAGGGTCTTAGGAATATAGAGAATATATGAAATATACATAAAAAATATGAAATATTGAAATAGCGAGTCTCTCCAAATCCCCTGAGCAAGCCTTATTGGCGAAATGCATCAGGAAACACAGAGACAAGTTTTATCATACTGGAAATATGTAGCTGGATAACCATTCTATAACTGGCATACCTTTGTGTTTATTTCATACAACAGTAGTGGAGATTTGTTAGTAACACTATTATATGCTTACATAAGTAAATTATTTTTGATCCAGCTTTCCTCCTCACGAATACATAGGCTTGGTAACCCCATTATTGTTAGTTAAAAGCTCCCTTGGTTATCCTATATGTTTAATGATCTGGTATGAAGCATGCTTTGCTATTTTTAAAGATGGCTGCTTCATTCCTAGCATTGAGCAATGGGGCCATTTAGGTATGACCTGGATGGGGGAAGTAGGTCCAAGAGTGCAGAGGACATGGATAGAGATGAATAAGAAAAAGGCCTGAAACTGTAAGATAATACAGTGCCTCCTCACTGAGACATGATCTGAGTACTGTACAATCTCCTGATGAAAGAAAACTTTAACTTTGATGACTCACTAGCCCGCTCCTAATTTTTATTACATATAGTTTTAAATACAATAGTAAGTGGATTATTGTCTACTGTACTGACACATTTCTCAGTTGGGGCTGCATTTATTTATCCCCCCAACTAAGTGGAGACATTAGCACTTACCTGGTTTCCACAGATATTTTGAAGGATTGGCTCCTTATTATCACACACCTGTAGTCTGTATAGATTGTATAAACAAGACTAAATATCTATAAAGAATTTTTAGTCAGCAAAATTACAATGCAGTCACTATGAAGCTCACATTAGAAACAATGGAATAGTTACATCCCAGCTCTGACAGAATGAATTTTAATTCTTTCCCATTCTATCCAAAACTAAAAAGAAATGCCTGGATTTAAGTTTTTCCTGTTACCAGTTTAACAGGAGTTTCCCTTAAAATGCTGAGATAAGAAATCAAGTCTTAATGTTTGCAAGGAAAAAAACATAATTACTGTTTGTCAAATGTCCTCACTAACTGCATTCTTTTTTACATTTCTAGGAGATTCATCGGGATCAGATACTGGTAGTGACAAATACAAGCGTGAGAATAAGATAAATCAACTTGCAGATATGTTTAACACATTTTAGAATATCAGCACAACCCTTATTCCATGAGAACTGTTAGTGATGAGTAAGTAGAGGAGACCTGACTAGTAATGGCCTTTGGTATATACAAAATATGTTTGAATGAGTTTGAATTTCAATTTCCCGCACACGCGCCTACGTCATCGCCCAGGGACACGTACACGCTTCTTCTCGGAGAAGGCACCCGACGCTGGAGGACGATGCTGGAGGACGATGCTGGAGGACGATGCTGGAACACGATGATGGATGATCGCAGCGGGACCGGGTAAGTAATGATTTTCATACAGTGAGAAAAGTTCGGGTTTATCAATAATTGCAATTTTTTTAACCCAAACCAAGGTCGGGTTTAACAGTCGGGTTTTTAATCCCAATTTTTGTTTTTATCTTCTTAGGAAACTGCCTTTTTCTGAATATTGGCATGGCAGTAGCTTGCTTGTTGCACACAATTTGAACTGTTACACTATCTGTCCCAAATTGACAACACTGGCTTCGCGTGAGTCCATGAGAGAACTGGCACTGTGTGTCACCCAAGATTCCTCCTGCTGGCAACAAAAGAATGTGCAATCATACAGCTGTATATTACATCTATGTACTATGCTGGACAGTACTGACGAGGGACATCCTTCCAAATCCTTACAAGTGTTAATTGTCTGTTAATTGCAATAATCCTGCAACCTTACTAGGAACATTATCTACTCCATAAAGTTCCATTTACCCAGCACATCTCCCTCCCTCCTGCCATGGCACAACACTCCCCCCTACTGTGACTATATAACCACTGTTTGTACTGGTCCAGTTTTGGTCATACCAATGCCTATTGGAGCATATTGAAAATCATGTGACCTGGAAAGTCACATCGCCAGCTCCCTAAACTATGGGGCATCTCGGCTTTGTTTCCCTTATTAAGCCATACACGAGTCAATTTCTATGATTAAACAGTAAATGTAATTGTTGTATACAATGGACTACAAATCAATCCTTTATTTCTGAATTTAAACAAATAAAAGCACTCTATGTTGAGCGTAGAATCAAAAGAATCTTGATCAATCAAGTCAGAAAATTTCCATTAATTGTGTGAGTATCTAATGGGTTTTTGGGACCTCTTGATAGATTTTTGATTGAAATTAGAATAAACACACATACACTCATCTTCATTATTTAGGGATATATCAGGGGGACAATATTATTATTATTATTATTATTAATAATAATAAACAGGATTTATTTAGCGCCAACATATTACGCAGCGCTGTACATTAAATACGGATATAGTGATAGATTTCCTTTATGCCCCTGTAAGCACACAGCAGCCGTCCAACTGAACAAGAGCTTACATAAAGTTTGCAAACTATACTGACAGCATGATGGTAATGCCATACCAACACATAGCTAGCATAAAACAGGGATCGACAACTATTCGGACCTCACGGACCACTAAATTCATAATTTTACTGCGGACCATTAATGTGAATTATTTTAAAAATATAAATACATTTGTAAAATAATGATCTTCCTAATGGTGCTGACAAGGACTGTGGCGGCTCTGATTCATTGATCAGCTCACGGTAAGTGAAGTATTACTGTTGTTACTATTATCATTAGTTGCATTATCTTTGGTATTACTAAAGAAATGCAAAATATTGGTTTGTTTGTCTCACTCATTATGGGTTCATTTCAATCTAAGACCAAACAAGAAATGATAGTTATCAAACTATTTGATGCCAATAAATATAACATAGTTATGGAAAATACACAGTTATGGTTATACTTACCTAAAAGAACATCTGAGAAATAAACAAATAAAATAAAACAATCGTATGAGAATAAGGATTGTCAGAGCGTGGTGACTGTAATGGTGGAAACAATACTGAAGCGTACGGTTCGGTAACAGTTCCCTCATAAAACTTATGACTACACTGACGCCACGCTGCGCCTCCCTTGTTTTTCTGTCTCTAGCACAGTTTGTGAATTTAGCGCAATATAAAGGCGAAAATTGTCATTCAGAATATATGAATTTATTCGAATATTATTTTTGTTTTATTACTAATGTAGCCCTGTTATGGGGGGGGTCATGTAAATGACTCCCACAAAACAAGCTATGGCGCTAACCTGTAGATAACAAAGAGGATCCTGAGCCTTCGCTATATGGAAGAGTGAGGATAATAATAAAGTTGGCAGTGCCTCCACCCAGGACAGGGTCTCTGTTAGCAGAGGGTCTCCCTTCCTGGGACATTAACCAGAAATAATAACACCAATATAAAACAACATCTGAGGAACCACTACACCCAGCATTCAACATTAACCATTGCAGCTAAATGAACACACAGGTTGGAGTATTTGTAAGCTTTATATCTCAAAACGGTAATAACAATATATATCGTCAATGAACAGCAATGAGTACACATAACACGCACATAGCAGTCCTGAGGAGAATTGTGCACAGATATACCCGGGTATATATACAGTCTATTACCACAAATACCTCCAGTACTGATCAGTGTCAGGATGAGTTGCAGAGGCCTCTGGAGTTGAATGTAGTAAAGATGTCCTGATGAGATGATCCTCCAAAACAGCAAGGAAATCTTCCAACCAACAATTGGGCTGTGTATGCTGTGATCCTGGATTGCAGGGATGCAGGCAATGTCTCTGGAGTTCAGGAACAATCTGCCCTACCACTTAAACCCTAGCAATCACACTAATCTGCCAATGCAACCGGACCTCTGCTACCTATGGGCCATCGGATGCCTAACCTATGCTAGATTTAACTAGACAGAGGGTGCAGATCAGGAAAGATAATTGAAAAGGGCAGCACACATATATATTTGTGTATATAGCAGATACACTGACAGTAGGGATATCCCAAAGTGATCTCTGATAAGATATCACATATACCCCAATACTACAGAGGGAATTATTATAATAATGCACTACATAAAGGCAAGGCAGTCAGTGTGTTCTAAAAAAGGGGATGCAGGGATCCATCCTGGCTGAGCACATGTTCTCATCTCTGTCCCTGTACCTCCTGCATTTTTCTATATCCTGATGGGGTTTCCCAAGCCACTATCAGGGGCAGAAAAACTTCAACAACTTTATTTGCTATTTACAAAATTACAACTTAGCAAGCAGATAGAAAAAGGCAGACCCCTACACTAATAAAACATAAAAATTGCAAATGTCCAAATTTTTCTGTGGACCACCATGTTGGCATCCACTGGCATAAAATACTTCAAACCTAAAGCCGCATACACACGTGCAATTATAGTCATTTGAAAGGATCTTTCACCATCCTTTGCAACGACTAAGCACTCCACAATGCATGAACAATGTTGTACTTACAGCACATCTGCTCACTTTCATTACGATCGTTTGTCATTTATCGTCCATGGATCCGCCACTTCAGATTCTCGTCCGATATCGGCCCTGAATCGATTATCGGGCGAGAAGCATTGGAATTGTGTACGTGGCTTAACAGTTCCAATGGCTTAAATTTTTTTTTTGAACTATCCTGTATGCTGGATCTTACAAATGCAATCCTGCCCCCTACTGCTGAAT
Source organism: Pyxicephalus adspersus (assembly GCF_032062135.1). Classification (NCBI taxonomy): domain Eukaryota; kingdom Metazoa; phylum Chordata; class Amphibia; order Anura; family Pyxicephalidae; genus Pyxicephalus; species Pyxicephalus adspersus. Next base: position 61,090,709 of record NC_092866.1, on the reverse strand, counting down.
GTTTGGGAACTGAAAGTGAAAGTAAAAATAGAATAAATTCTGAAAAAGCATTATGTTCCCTGCACAGAGGGTTCAGATCAGACGAATCCTTATGTGCCTCAGATGGCAGTCGCAAGATGTGGCATGGCCAGAAGTTCCAGGGGTGGAAGATTATTATTATAATCAGCTTTTCCTTCATTTGTTATTCACTATCAGGTAATTGTATCTTTTTGTATCTTCCTGATTGTCAGAGTAAATATCAGGGTGTGTCAGGGTAAGGATTGTAGTGTTTGAGTTGTGCAGGGCTGCAATTGTCTTGTGTAGTATTCAATGCTATGGTTTATGAATTTAGTTCTTTTTAGTTTCAAGTGTTACAAGAGATAGGAAGATCATTGCACAAACAACAAAAACAGCTGCATACAGCCACAGAATTGTGATCTGTCCTGGGGACCAGGAATGTCTCTTCTAATGCTAGGAATTTTAGGATACAATGGGGCTGATTTAGGAGAAATAAAGACAAGGAAATCTGCTACTTTGGCTTCGGAACTCTGAAACTGGTGGATGGCATTGAAGAAGAATGCATGTTTGTTTGTAAAAATAAAAAGCCGCAGAAAAGTTTATGTGATCTGGAAAAATCTCCCATCCATGGGGCTTAGTTTTGTATTTTGCGAGTTTGCTTTTGTATGAACAGAATAGGGTGCATAGATCCGCAGTGCATAAAGGAAAGTGAATAGCAATATTCACTCTAATTTATAAATGACCCCTATTTATAATTCTTCACCCATATAAATTTTATCCCCACAAACAAAATAATGGGGGGACAGTAGAGCCCCCATAGCTTTTATTCTAGTAGCCAGGGATCCTCTTGCAACTTTTAACAATCCAATCCAAAACAGAGTTGTCAGATTCTGAGCCTCATCCCCTGAGATATCAATAAAAATTAGAACTACCGTAAGTAATATATAGTAATATTATAGTAATAGTATATATAAGTAGTAATGCATACAAATATGATTTTTCCTACCCTGATAAAATAAATAATAAATATACTATATTCTCTTGTAACCTTTAGGTAATACAATAATCTCTCCCTCTAAATCCTTATTCATTTAAAGGGTAAGGTATTAAAAGTATCAGAATGTATTAGTTTATGCATGCATACTGTACAGTAGCCAAATTAGCTTCTTTCTAATTGAAATAAAACAAATTGTTGGTCTGTAGACATGTAACAGTTGTAACACAAATGAGTATTTAAATTTTTTTTTATCTTTTGTTGGTGGTTGAACTTTTTTGCAGCAACTGGAAATTGCAGTGTTAAACCCAGACATTTTTTTGAAGAAATTTTAGGCGGGTGGCAACCCCTGTATTGTGACCCAACTCTTCAGTAACCACCCAAAAATAACCAGGTGGTTACTGAAAAGTGTCGGGTGGTGCGCCCAGCTAAAAGGGGCTGGATAGAACACTGTATTGGTTCTATTAAAATAGACCTCTGGCTACATACACACGTGCAATAACCAACGACAAAAGACTGAACGATCCATGAACGAGTACTGTACGTACAGCTCCGTTCTGCTCAATGGAGGGGGGAACAATGGAGTGGCTCCCCGCTCTGCTCTCTCCCCTTTACTTTATTTACGAACCTTCGTCAAGAACCATTGCACGTGTGTACGTAGCCTTTTTCTCTGTGTTATTTGTACACCAATCTCAAATACCCATTCCTAATCCATTTAGACGGTCTATGTCTTAAGTATACCCCTGAGAAATACAATAGATGAAACACGTAGGGTAGACAGACTCTACACGGCTACATTCAGTAGTAGTCTGTCTAGCATGAAAATCCTTATCCCATAATGATATAATGGGCCTTGGGCAAATTTATCTCATTGACCTATTGTATGTTCAGTTTGTTTATGTATGAATATTGAATATCAATACACATTTATTATTTGTAGCCAAAAAAAAAAAACTCTTTTCACTATAATTATTTTGTTAGCGATTGGATATTTCTTTCCTTTTTTTTTTTTTTTTTGCTTGTAGTTTACTGTAAAGATAATCAGAAACAATGGATCCTAATATTGGGAAACACATAGGCATGTTGTAAAGTTATCAATCAGATTCCAATCTCCTGGCTTCAGGTTGTGTGTACCAGGAATCTGGTCTGGATCTGGAATGGATAAATTACACATATTCAGACAAATCATTATGAAACTGAGGATATAACTAATCTAATTTATCATTTCTAGCACTTCATATCTACACAATATTTATTTCCAAACCTTCTTTCTGATGCTTTGCTGGTTTCACTAACTGGCCATGCCTGGCAACAGCTATATTCACATCTACAGCACTTAAATATGGTTGATAAGTAAAAATTAAATAAATTAGTTGATTAAAGCTTACTAAACAGAATTTGTACTTCACATAAAAGGAAAGACAACCTGTTTATGTAAGGTAAAAATTCTGTTTGTTTTGTTTGTTATGCTATTTAGAATGAATTTGAACGCAGAGCCTCCCGGGATACCATGTCATGCATACCAGGAGGCTCTTGGGTGCTACTTTTGCACATGCCCGAGCCCTATAATGGGTGCTTTGTCCTGGAATATTTTATAAGCATATTAGATGAGTTTTGCAAAGTTCCTCTGCTGCCTTCCTTTTATCCTTTTCGTGGCAGCCCACGTCTTTTTGACAGAATTCCATGTGACCTTTTTTTCCTTAGACACAAAGGGCCTGATTTATTAAAGATCCCCAAGGCTGGAGAGGATACGCTTTCATCAGTGAAGCTGGGTGATCCAACAAAGAAGAAGCCCTTTCAAAAAAGGAAGAAAAAAAATTGTCGATCTTATGCATGTGGAGTATGCTATGCATTAGCTAAAAAATGGCATTCTCTTTCACTCATTGTGCATGCTTTTTCATAGCTGAATATCTAATCCAGCTGCACATGGAACTCATTTTGTATTTCAAGTTTCAGGGCACACTGCCTATATTTATTCCCAAAAACCGTCCACAAAATCCAATCTCCAGGGATTTCCCTCACAAGGCATTAGTGACACAAATGTTAGCCTCCTTGCTATCTTTCTTTGACACTTTTGGTTCCACAGAGCTAAATATTGTGACCACTCAGCCTGTCCTCCTGAACCACTTGGCCCCAGGCTGCCATTCCCCCCTAGTCCGAAAGATCTGCTCCTCTCTATTATCAATGGCCAGGCGCTCCAGAGCAATCCTTGATTTCTTTCCCAGAGTGCCTGGCCCACCCATTCCTTCCAGAACATTCTGGGCCTGGATCCCAAAAAAGAGCTGCAAATCTACAGCACAACACTTACTGACAACCTTATCCAGGCCCTTTATTACTTTTACCATGTGAAAACGATGTATATGATGCCAAATGCCCTCCGAATATGGCATCTCATACTTCATTCTATTGGAGTACCTATGGAAGCCTACTGGATTCAGCTAATTATAGCAGCAGGATGTCAATTATTATTTTCTCCTTTAGATACTTACAATTCCCCCAGGTGTGGGGTATCTTTAACATCCTGATATATAGTACAAATCATATGTAAGTAAGGAACTACTCATTTATCTTGGCATCCAGCAAGCATTGTGTTTTTGGTAGGGAGGTGCTGCTGGACATTGGAGTGCAGCGTCTGCATTCTAACTTCTGCAAAAAATAATTTGCTTACCTAAATGTCTTATCTGTGTATGTAACAGCAGAATTTGTTGAGCTGAGGAGGGAGGGAGAAGGAGGTGTTAATTTTAGGAAACAGAACTTGACAGGGACTTTTTAGGAGGCCACTATTGAAGTCTCTGGCTGATGAGAACTGTTCAAACTCATATTTATTCACATCTCAAGTGTTCTCTTTTCACATGCTTTAACTTTTCATTATACATAAAATGTTTTTGCTCCAACTCTTACAAATTCATACAGCACTTACAGTTTTTTTAGCATAATAAACGTTTCTAATGTTTGCTATCTCTTGGCACAGAACATTTATAATTGCTGACATACAATACCTGTTGGCTAATTTCTATGCAAAGGTTTCCTTCTATGTATATTTATTACATTTATTAATAAACTTTAAATAAAAAACATAAAAATCTTTTAAAAAAAGATTGCATAAAAATACTAAAACCTGTAATATACCTGTACAGTAGCATGTATAATATATATAATAATTATAATATAATAAATATAATATAATAATAAATATAATATAATATATAATAATAGCATGTAATATAATTATATATATATATAATATAAAGATTTCTTTGTATTAGAATCAATACAGCTAGCTTGTATTGAATCCAATACAAAATTATTTGAATTTCCGTCCACGCCTCCCGCGTGAAACCCGGTCAAACCAGGAAACCCCAGAGAACTCTGTAGTCTCTGTAGTCGCCGGCTGAGGATTGAAGAAAGAAAACGTGTCCCGAGGACCTGCAGGGACGAGCAGGATGCCAGGGGAGGCCAATGGAAGAAGGTGAGTTTTTTTTTTTAATTTTTTAGTGACCCTGAGTGTGGCTCGGAATTACCACTTTTTGCACGTAAAATCCACCCCAGATCACACTTGGGAATACCGCTAGGGGGGTTCATTCAGACCCTTTCTCTTGTATCTGACACAGTTTTCTCCCCTGCTCTTTTTAGTTGGGCTCACCAGCCAGCACTTTTCAGTAACCACCGGGTTGTTTTGGGGTGGTTACTAAAAAGTTGGGTTACAATACAGGGGCTGCCACCCACCTACAATTTCTACCAACCTTGCTTTAACATTTTGGGTAACATTGTGACACTTATAGCTATCAGCCACACAGACATATAAGCTCCAGTCAGTCGTAGACAGGGAGCAGCCTTACAGGTTCTAGGGAGATATAGATACTTTTATTGAAAGTTTCCAACTGTTCTTGCCAAAGACTCTCTGACGTGAACATGCCAGAGCATGTTCATGATCACAACAAAATATCACAGACAGGAATGGCATCATGCATAGTAAATCTGTAGTCAGTCCTCAATTTACACCATAAAGGTAATTATAACAACCTCACGATGATGGGGTAGATTCACTTCTAGTCCTTACTACAATTTCTTCAGTCTGGCCCATCAGAATATGCATGCAGCAGTGTTTATCCTTGGAAAGTCTGTTTCATTCTCCCTTTCTTTGTTTGACTACACATCATCATACAGATTAATCAAGAGTTTGTGGGGGGATGTGTCACTTGTTATTAGGTGACCAACGGGACTAAATGAAACTGCAGAGGACCTAAGACTAGAGGACATCCATTTAGGCATAACATTGCATTGGAATGCATTGAAATCCATGTCCAGTACCTAAGCAGTCAGAAGAAGTTAGAAACAAAGGTCTTACCATGACCACTGAAGTCTGCCTCCCCTTAGATGTCACAGTCTCTCGGCGTGGAAATCCCTTAACCTGAATCCCGGGTCATTCAGTGCCAAGAAAACTGTCCCTGGAATTTGGGAGTCCAAATCAGTACTATAACTGGATTCCAAACTAGTGGATATTTATTATATGTAGATAGAGAATACAATAGTCAGACAGCAATCTGAACAAAAGCATTGGTAGAGTCTAAGGCCCTGGTTCAGCACCAGTGTTTGCCAGATGCCGATCCCCCAGGACTTTTGTGTACAAGAGATTGCGTCTGGTGAAGGACTGATGAGGTTTAGGAGTTCACAGATAATGCAGTATCAAAATTTCACCAAAGGCAATTCCAAAATACTGAGCCAGAAGTCATATACAGGTAATCCATCCACCAGAGTAGGTATCCAAGGGGAAAGACACAGCCGAGTCAGGGTCACGGGCAATAGGTCGGTCCAGGCAGCATACAGTAATAGGGTCAGGAACACGCAAAGAGAGCAACAGTAAATCTCACAAAATAACATACCAGCAGCAAGTCAGCCCAGCATTAGGCATTGGTCTGTGTTTGTCTGTCATTTGCAACCCCTATTTAATGTACAGCACTGCATAATATGTTGGCGCTATATACATCCTGTTTAATATTAAAATCCCCTCCAGCAGTGCACAGAGTATGTGCAGGAGATGCCAAAAAAGTACATTTCAGGCTGCACAGCTAAAGGGAAGCAGGGATACTCCTATTTCCTTGCTGGTGCAAATCCCCTTCAGCTGTGCACAGCCTAAGAGTATGTGCAGGGGGTGCCAAAAAATTACATCCCAGGCTGCACAGCTAAAGGGAAGCAGGGGATGCTCCTATTTACTTGCTGCTGCACATGACATCGCTGGACAGAATAAATGGGGTGTGCAATGGTGCACAGCATGGGATTGTTGGCCCGATAAGCATCTGCTATCATAGGGATTCTAGGAGTTTCTCTAACATTTATAGTGTAAGAAAATCAAAACAATGTTAAAATAATAAGAGAGGGCAAGGGGTGTCTAAACATAGATGCTACAGCCAACCGGTCAAAGAGTTATACATCAGCCCAGTAATAGTTACAAGGCATTCTAAAAGTTGGACAGAGTTTACTTATTAAAAACATTTTTTACAGTTTTCTAGAAAAGAGTGTGTGTAAAACCTTGAAAGAATAATCATTGTTTTGTTCCAGTAATTAAATCTGCAAATATAATGTAGCACACAGAATAGAAGCAAAAAGAGGCCAAAGCGATACCCAGTCTAATAATTACCCCCACCCCCTACCCAGTATATTTCTACACATGGGCCAATTATTTTCTAGACGTCTTACAAACCAAAAATATTATGTGTATATTTATTTTTTTAGTTATAATGCAGAATAAAGGAGCAAATACTTTTGTGATATGCAAGATTGGGGATATCTTATCATTTTACTATAGCTTTCGGAAAATATTTGTTTTTTGAATTACATTATTCAATGTAATTCAAGAGGTGTAAGAAATAGAAAACAATCCAACAACAGTCAAAGCAGAAGAAGAAATCTTTGGATCCTGTTTACAGCAGTGCCTTGCAGTAGTGCTTATGAAAGGAGTTTACATGATCACAGACATTCATCAAGCTTTTCCTTGCCAGAGCATCACAAATCTTACCGTCATTATTCAATATTGTTATACATTTAGTTCATCTATTATGGTGGTTTAGAATAGTTTAATATATTTTATTGTATGTTTAAAGTTTTTATTCTGTTTCCTCTTGGTATATAATAACTATTTTTTATTGTTATTTTTTTTCTATGCCTCTAAATGATCTGGTTTTAAACCTAAAACACACCTGTATTGTAACAAGGTTGCTTTCTACAATTGAATAATAATGCATATGGTGAATAATAGCCCATTTATTATTTCTGTTTCTTTAGCATACAAAACAATACTTAATTTCCATTCACGTTTTTGTGCACACCCCACGCGTACCTTTGTATTTGTATGTGGTGGGGGGAAAGGCAAATTTAAGAGCAATTTATTTATTTTAGTAATGTTTTAAGTCTTTTTTATTAATATTTTACTTTATTTAAATCCACACAGGAATAAAATACAGTAAAATGTTCCTCACCACACTGTAGGTTTAATACTCAATTGGGTTGAGAGGGATTTAAAGTTCATGTTTTCTTCCTGTATCCCCTGACACTTGCAGGTTCCTCCACTGCACATTGGGATTTGAACTGAAGTGAATGTTCACGATCAACCCAAAACCAAACAAGAAAAATAAATTATTCATGAATCCCCTATTCATATGAATAGCTTGCTTTATTATATTCATGTTTGTTTTATATTTCAGCATTACAGATCATTGACAATGAATCATTAGTTGAAGCTCTCCTGGGACAGGATGTGACAATCCCTTGTGTTCTAGCTGACAAGAATATGCCACAAAAGGATATAAATCTGAATCTGTCCACTGATTCTGTGCGCTGGGATATAAGAATATTGCCTGGGAAGGAACATAAAGTGTACCTGTTTACAAATGGCATCTCTACGTGTTATAGACCAAATTCTAATGTTGACGAGAAGGAATTTATAAGAGGCATCGCCAGTCTCACCCTGCACAATGTTCGGAAAAGTGATGAAGGAGAGTACAGATGTGTTGTGTATGTTTCCGGTAACAAGCTTCAAGGTGTCCGCACTTTGCAAGTGTCAGGTAAGTGGGGATAGTGAATACAATGTGAATGTGATTACTACATTATGGACACAGTAGTGTATGGAGAAAGTAACCATACCGTCCATTAGGGGACAAGCTGACACACCCGGAAGTGTTGACTATCCAATACTTCAAACTTTTCGCTTGAAAAACAGGGACATCTTTAAAAGTTTAAAAAACGTTTACAAACATACATAAAAAAAGATAAAAACACGTTACTGTACCGTTGAATACTAATATTATCAACCACAAACTCAGAAAAATACGAGAGTGTACTACATATTGGCTCCACATGAGCTTGCTCCCACTCGACGCGTTTCACAGTTAGTAATAATACTTTTTCAGGCGTTTAGGGAGTATGGGTATTTTTATTACCTTGCAGGTGTGAGTCAACAAAACCAAAAACTTCTGTCTTATTCAACACTCTACTTGACCATAGGCAGGATGGGGTGTCAAGGAAATCACAGTTGCAACTGAGTTTCTGCTTGATATTGGTAATATTCAACTGTACAGCGATGTGTTTTTATCTTTCGATATGTATGTTTGTAAAGTTTTTTAAAACTTTTAGAGATGTTCCTTTCAAAAAATACCTGTTTTTCAAGCAGTGGACTTGAAGTATTGGATAAGATGGAATAGTTTATAGTGAGATTGGGACTTATTTACTTTACTTTATTGGGACTGTTATTTCACCTGAGGGAACAACATCTAAAATTTAAGTTTATTGAAAGTGTTGACTACCCCAATGACCAGAGCTTTTCAAGACAGTTAGCATTTCTTACATACAAGAAGGACGAGTGCTCTTTTAGCTTAGCTAGGTCTTTCGAACAAAGGCTTTGCAGGATCACATAAGGAAGGGCTGTGGAGCTAGTGGGGTGCTTAGAGGCAGGGGTCTCCATCTCCCCTGCGTGTCACCAATGGAGGGTGTCCTTCTGCAGTCACCCACAACATGCAGGGTACCAGCAGTTTTACTATGTTCTAGCACTCAGTTTTACCAGAGGATCATAGACGGATATAAATGCAATATCCAAAAGTATATCCAAAAGTGAAGCCCTGGCCAATGGAAGAAGTAGCATATGCATGAGTAATTGAATCACTGAACACCAATGCTGGGCGTTTCCTATTATAGGACCTCCTAAGACCCACAATATAAAACGTAGCTCTCTGTTCCCAAGCAAACAACAAACTGTGGCTGAGAGAGGCAAACTGCACCACAAGCAACCACGCAACTGGTGCAACAGTGCACAGGCTTCATGTACAGGTGCAAAATACCTATCACTATGAGCCACCCCCTGTGGGCATTAGAAGAAGTACAGAACTCCCCTTACCAACACTGCAGCCAAGACTAACAACCATGACATTAGAACTATTGTATATCACTTCCAGTTCTGTGCATTATTTTTTCTGCATGCATTCTTGTTTAAAATAAATCAGCAATTCAGTGGCTGGACAGTCTGCAGGTGATCCCCAGACCTTCCTATTCATTCTGTATGGATAGCTGTAGACAAGGTGCTGCTTTCCTAGCGACTGCAGTTTCCTGCTTTTAAGACAATAATCAAATAGAAAAAATGACAAAAAAGCAGAGGTTTTCTTTGTGGCAAATCAAAATAATTTGTATTGATTACAATAGTGAGTTTCCATCAAGATCATCTATACTTTGAACTAAATTAGGTCTGACCCGTCATCTGGACATAATGCTCGCTGAATGTTAAACAAGCAATACGGTTCAAATCCCCATGCATTTCTCCGATTGGCTTCTTCAGGGGATAAGCTTGAACCATTATAAGGAGCTATACAATTAAATGCAAGAGAATACGGAAAAATATTTTTCAAGATGTTGTATCTTATTGCAATCACACAATCAATCTATAGGTTAATCAATGTGTGGATAGTAAATTTTAAAATGTAAACAATTCAAAAATGTTTTTTATGCCTTTAGGAAGCGGTGACTGGTCTGCCCCCAACTGCCCTTGTAAACTTGTACTGCAATACTACTTATTTTACTTTTGTTTTACTAATTTTGGAAATTAATTTTCACAGCAAGGCCAATTGTCACCTTGTCAGCTAACTTAATCACAGTTACACTCGGCAACGAGCAATCCGTTACATGTTACGTAGATAAGTTCTATCCAGAAGCTGTGAAAATTCAGTGGAAGAAGCGCAATGCATTCTCTGAGTCTGCTTTGGATAGAGATACTTGTGCCAGTGTACCAACGCCAGCCGATGATGGGACGTTCAATGTCACCAGCAAGATCTCTCTGAAGCCGACCAGCATACGTGAGGATGGAGAAGAATATTTTTGCATTGTCAAACACAGATCATTAAAGAATGATTATTCTGTGGGTTTTACTGTCTCAGTAACAAGTAAGTGTGTGTGTAGTGGAAGACATTTCATTTCATTATTTAATTGTTCACATTCTTAGGAGGTATTAGGCATGTAAGACCATCAAGTTCAACCACTAGGGAAATAAACATATCCCAGATATAAAACCCTTTAAGACTTGGTTGATCCAGAGGAAGTACTCCTGCCTTTTCTTAAAGCAATCTATAGTAGTCGCAGCTAATCTCTCCTCATAGCTGAGCTCCTCCATTCCTTTTATTAGTTTAGTTGCCCTTCTCTGCACTCTCTGCAATTCCACAATATCCTTTTTGTGAACTGGTGCCTAAAACTGGACTGCATATTCCAGATGTGGTGTGGCCAATGCTTTGTACAGGGGCCGGATTATGTCTCCATCTCTGCAGTCTATTCCTCTTTTAATACAAGAAAGTACTTTACTAGCTTTAGATATTGCAACTTGGCATTGCATGCTGATATTAAGTCTATGATCTACCAGAACCCCCAGATCCTTTTCTATTTCTGACTCCCCCAAATATATTCCCCCTAGACAGTATGAAGCATGCATGTTGTTAGCCCCCAAGTCCATAACTTTACATTTATCTATATTAAATGTCATTTGCCACTTGGCTGCCCAATCAAACAGTACATCCATGTCTGCTTGTAGATTATAGACATACTGTATGGACTTAATTCCATTACATAGTTTGGTGTCATCTGCAAACACGGAAATGGTACTTTTAATCCCAAACTCTATATAATTTATGAAGATGTTAAACAGTAAAGGTCCCAACCCTGAACCCTGGGGTACACCACTAATAACCTTAGACCATTCAGAGTATGAATCATTAATTACAACTCTCTGGACGCGATCTTTAAGCCAGTTCTCGATCCATTTACAGACTGACTTTTCTAAACCTATCGACCCTAACTTGCATATTAACCGTCTCTGGGGTACAGTGTCAAATACTTTAGCAAAGCCCAAGTACACTATATCAACTGCTATTCCACTGTCTACCTGTTTACTTGTTTGACAACTTCTGTCTTTCTTGAAGCCATGCTGACTATCACTTATAATAATATTTTATAGCAGAAACTCCTCTATGTGGTTCTTTATCTAACTCTCTAAGACCTTTCCAAATTTGGACGTTAAACTAACGGGTCTGTAGTTACCTGGTAATGACTTTGCTCCCTTTTTGAAGATAGGAACCACATTGGCCTTACGCCAATCCGTCGTTACTTTGCCAGTGACTAAAAAATTAGAAATAATGGCTTTGAAATAACTGAGCTCAGCTCTTTGAGGACACGTGGATGTGCTTTGTCAACCTGAATTTTTCCCAGCTGTTTCTCAATCATATCAATTCTGAGCCATTGTGACTCATTTAAGGCAGTGACATTGCTTTTATGAATTTGAACTTGAGCTCTGCCATTTTCCTTTGTGTACACAGAGCTAAAAAAAAGTATTTAGTAAATCTGCCTTGTCTTTATCCCCAATTACCAACCTAGCGAGATTCAAGGGGCCTACATGCTCAGATCTGAACTTTTTGCTATTAAAATATTTGAAAATGTTTTGGGGTTTGCCTTACTTTCCTTTGCAATCTGTCTTTCATTTCGAAGTTTTGCACATTTTATCTCCTTTTTACACCTTTTGTTATATTCTTTAAAGGTTTCAAATGATGAAGGTGATCCTTCATTTTTATATTTTTGGAATGACCTTTCTTTTGTTTCTTATGGCTTTTTTAACATCAGCAGTAAGCCACATAGGTTTTACTTTTAGCCTCATAAAATTATTACCCATTGGAATATATTTTTCAGTTTGCTTTTGTAGAACAGACTTGAAACATTCCCATTTCTGTTCTGGGTTCTTTGCGGACAATATTGTCTCCCAGTCCAGGTCACAGAGAGACGCTCTTAATAATGGAAAATTTGCTCTCTTAAAATGTTTTTATCTTTCCTGTTTTGGCTTCCTGTTTACAGCTTACAATAAATGAAATCATATTATGGTCACTGCTACCCAGATTCTCTTTTATATGCACATTTGTTATAAGCTCTGCATTGTTAGAAAGAACTAGGTCCAGCAGAGTATCATTTCTAGTTGGGGCTTCTATAAACTTTACCATAAAATTATCTTGTATTAAATTCACAAATTCCTGTAGTGCCAATACTTCAGTAAATGTTAGGGTCGTTGAAATCCCCCATGATTTAAACACTACCACTTTTTGCTGCTTTTTCTATCTGTGGTAGTAGTTGATTTTCTATTTCTTCCTTAGCACTGGGGGGCCTATAGCAGACTCCAATCATTAATTGTGTGTTATTCAACCCCACATTCAACTCCACCCATAATGTCTCAACCTCGTTCCTTGTTCCATCTGCAATTTCTTCTTTCACATTCACTTTCAGATCACTTCTCACAAACAGACAGACACCACCACCCTTTCGTTTGACCTTTCATTCGTTTGTCATTACGAAAGAGAGTGTACCCAGGAATATTTACAGCCCAGTCATGTGAAGAAGAAAGCCAGGATTCAGCAATACCAACTAACTAGCTTTACATTAGTTTTCTTTTGTTTTCAAGCTTGCATTTTTCATTTGGTGCCAGTAACAAACTTCCTGACCTAGGATGACAACATTCATCATATTGTAATCATGGAGGAGTAGCAATGTCATTCTAAGATCTGCTTCTGTTTTGGACTACAGGCCCATATCCTATCCCCACTTTTCCTTTCCATTACAGAGAGGGGAATTGTTGGGCAGCTTACAGAAAAAGGATGGAAGGATTTATGACAATGTAAAGATTGTAAAGATTTCATTTCAGTATACAGGAAACTAGAGAGAATACCTATTACTTCCTGTGCTGCTGACAACAGATTACCAGATAGTAAGGCAACGTACACATGTCACATGAGTCAAGGGGTGCAGCTCCATCATTCTCCCCCTCTCCGGAGAACAGAATGGTGATGTATGTACAACACTTGTTCACTTTTTGGTCGCTGAAAAGGATTGTGAAAGATCATTTCCAACGACAATTATTGAACATGTGTACTCAGCCATAGTGAGGGAAACCCAAAAAACAACACAGCCAGACTTTCCTTTAGTGGAATATGAGAAGACTTGAACAATGGTCAAGTTTTTTACTTCTGTCTGTTTTGATGTTAGAGATATTTCCTGTTTTATTATCAGTACAGAAAGTTGGGAGAATCTCTCTAAGTGACCCCCAGAAAGCAGTAAAATCCTGAGAGGTGTTCTAATGCTTTCCACTGCAGCAGTATTTTGCTTTTGGCTTGAAATAATTCTCACTAGTGCAATTTTCAGTTTCTGGATATTTATGTGTAAGGATAATTTCTAATATTGATTTTCTATTATTTCAGCAGCTGAAATGCAAGTGTAGGGCTACAGGGACCACTGAGAGTAATTACAATGTTCTCTTTTGCTTTCTACAATGTTAATTGGTGGTCGTTTTATGTCATTACAGAGCCACCTACAAGCAGTGTTCCCCTTTCAGTGATAATACCATTATTATGTTTTTTGGCTATGGCTTTAACCATAATACTTTGTCTTCTTCACACAAAACGTAAGTACCATTCTATTTTTGCAAAGGTGATCTATTGGTTTTGGATCAATTGTATTTTATGTTTTTTTTTTTTTAAACTGATTTTATGTTTGTAGGCTGGCTTCAGGCCTTTGCATTATAGTATTGTGTTGTGATTCACCTTCCATGCATTGGTGCATTGCAGCGCCATTCAAAAAGAAATATATTGAGGGTATGGACTGCACTGCACTGCATAGTAATTTATTATCATGCAACTCCATGCAAGATGCACTGCTTAGATGCATCCAAAAATTCTGATCATTAACTGTTTGTTGCCAACAGCAGAGTTCCGGTGTACCAGGGTGTAGGTTTGTTGTACATAGACCTGTGGAGGGAACTGGCAATCCTGCGCATCACCTGGTGCACTTTCCTATCCACTTAGCGCTTGTATTGCAGGAACCAGCATTTGTAAATTTGACAGCCAATCAGGGCCACCGCCATCTCTATTGGGCTGCTGCGGATAGATGCTACATGTAACATCACCACCCGGCAGCTATTCCCCAGTGTGAAGAAGTGGTAACCTAACAATAATTAACATTACAACAACTAGTTCAATGTGTTGTCTCTTTGTTTCACAGGCTTTGTGTTCACATTTTTTTTCAAACAGTTTCAACTAATACAGAATTGAAAAAATAAAACACAATTCTTTGCTAAACACTTAAAATGTTATCAGTAGAGGTTGCCAGTTAGTGCCTGAGAGCAACAAATGGCAGAGTTTTTTTTCACCACTAAGTTTGAATTATTACACTATTACACATGTAAAAATGATTACATATATTTTACAAAACATAGGATACCGGGATGTGGGGTGACAATACACAGGCACAAAGCATTTGTACAATCACAAAGGAACAATTAGTTGAGGTGGAGGGCATTAAAAAGTTGAAAAAAGTGTAGGGGGGTGCTAGAAAGCTGCCATGATTATTTGGGTTACTGGACGCCTATGACACAAAGAACTGGGACTTGTTGTGTGTTGCCCTGCCCACCTTATGGTCATCAGGCTAAAGCTTCCCCCCGCCCAGCTGAAAAAAAAAATTCTGGGGAGAACACCGAAGTTGGAAAATTTCTAACTAGTGGCCTGCTGAGAACTTCTGATAGCAAGCAGCTGGAAGAGGGCAGGTAGGTGGGAAGAGATGGAGGTGCCTGGCTGTTTTGCTGTGTTGCAGCTGGCAGTAGAAGGTAGAATATGTAGGTAGTGGGCAGGAGGGAGTTCATTTTAGGCAATACGAAGGGTAGTTAGGTTAGACATCAAGAAGGGGAGTTTCGAGGTGAAGATAAAGCAGCATTATGGGATTTTAGAACTAGGGGTGGCAAAGTCTGATAGACAAGTGTCTATGGTTGACTCCAGGAAAATATTGATTGGTTGCAATGGGCCACTGCACTTACATGACCCCTGTGGTCAAAATAAATTCTGAAAGTTGTATAAACGTTAGTAATACCGTAAATCCTTTTTCCTAAATCACAAAATGGATATATCTTTTCCTCCACACTTTCCTGCACAACTAACTGTGGATAGATATTGATGGTAGAAGGATCTCTGTATGTCTACAAAGTATATACCATGTCTGTGAGCAGTGTATTATGTATTGTACATTGATAGTCATGGGTGAATGATCTCTACATGAGTGTTGGGATAAACTCTCTACATGTGCTACAACATGTTGGCCTGGACAATCAGGAAGCCAGTAATAGAGTTAGCGGCAAAGGGAGAGTAAGGCACCAACTGCACCTGGCTCCCTTGTTGGCTAGTTATACCCTCTGCATTCCTTATGATCAGTTCCAGTGACAGATAAAAGAGTGGGTGCTGTACACACAGCGCCATTCTGTTCTACTGAGAGGGGTGGACAGGCAAGCTGCACCCCGCTGTGCTCTCCTTTCTTGACTTGTATAGAAATCTTTCCCCATCAGTCTGTGATTGATCCATCCTGACAGATCCAAGATCGACATCGAGACCTTCGGATTCATGCTTGTCTCGGGTCATAATTATCTGACTTGAATACAAAGCTGAAGACCCATCAGCCCTCCAGCTCTTTTTACCAAACTAGATTCTGCTTCCTCTTTGCAAAAGTGGCCATTTCAAGTTTTGTGAAGTGATCACAATGGCCAGAGCAGTGCCATACTTCCACCTTTACCAAACAAAATTGGGCACAACACCAACTCTCTAACTGCACCCTGCCCCTTCCAAAGTCCCAAAGCAGACCTCATGAAATCCTTCATTCTCGATGAGAGATCTTAACAGACCATTGGAACCCAACCCATTATCCTTTGTTACTTTTTGTGCAGCCCTTAAACCCCAGCAGTCCCATTCCTAGGCACATTGTTTTGTTCAAGGGGTAGTAGCTGTGATTCCTACTAATTTCATGTATCATTCCCCCATTCTCTGCCTGCAGCAGTATGTTTAGTCTCACATTAAACCTGTTTGTTGACAGAAGTCTTCATTGCTTCTAGTATGTTTACAGTCTTTCTAACATTTTATATACCGAACAATATGTTCAGTCCTTTGGTGATGAGCCACAGTTTAGTCCTCCAGTGCTGGTCTGGACACCTGTAGCAATCTCTTTTTAGAATCATTGTACTGAATCTTTGACTTTTTCTCTTGCAGGGCAACCAAAGATTTCAGACATCATGGTAATAGATGATTTGGTTTATGGGAAGAGCTCAGTTCTGTGCTGGATGGTTTCATATGTAATGCCTGGAAACATTGAGATACACGCTTACCTGAGGAAAGGAAGTAAAAAGGAAAAAATTTGTTCCTGGAAATACCAATCACCAGCACAAGCCCAGAATAATTTTGCTGCAGACCATTCTACCAATGCTGAAAGCATAGAAGGATTCAGGCTTCTTGATCGGCAGATTGTAATACAACAAATTAAATCAAAAAGATCATCCTCTTTCTATAATTACTTATGTTCTATCAAAATCCTCCCTGACAAAAAATGTGACAAAGATGCTGAACTTGTGATAGAAGTAAAACACATTGCGCTGAAACCTTCCCTCACCAAAAAGCACAAACTGGACATCAAAGGTAAATTGTATGTATACAAAATATATAAATGTAGGTAAAAATGTTTACTATGCCTGGAATTGGTACTACATATTTGGAGCTTATGAATATTTAAAAGCAGCCTTTGTTTGGCAACATGGCTTGTGGGAGGTGAACACTTTATTTCATGGGGCTGTTTATCAATGTCAAGATTCATCAACTTCCTACCCCAGATGTACAACTTTTGAATCAACTTTTACTTTTCCTAATTGAATGTGTGAATTCTGGGTAAGAGTAGGGTGACTCTTGGATTTATAACAGACCCCACTGGATAAAATGTTCAGCTCTTAGTATTCAATGTCAATTTACTATTATGCACCACTCATTTAGAGTTCAGAAATTTGACCAGATATTGATGAGAACTGGTGTTTCTGGACAGATTCACATTTGACAATATTTTCCACATTCATTAATATTTTTTAAAAGGAATACTGTGTTTCAATACAGCGGGAAGCAATTTATAACAACCAATGTCCGATAGCGCTCCTATGAAGCACTCTGCTATATTTACGCACAGGACACGTTATCCTTTGTAAAACTTTTGGTGCGCCTCATCCTCCAAGTGCTAGTGGTCATATTTTGCCCCCTATTCTGATTTCCATTTTCAATCAATTTTCCATCAATAGTTCATCAAATATTGATTACGAGCACTAGTTTTTATCAGATATTTGTTGGATTTTAAGCAATTACAAATATCAATCAGTGGATGGCCAACTTAGAGGATAAGTATGAGAGGTTGCTGAGCACCCTCTATTTGGAAAAATATAATTGAAGTAAATAATGAAAGGTGGTTAAAAGAAGTTCTTGATAATTTATTATGAATTGCCATTAATTCCCACATTGTTGTACAGCACTACCTCCATTCTGATTTACACCCCAATGGTAAACGACATTGGGAAAATATTTAGGTGTTTAGTTAAACACCAGACTCTCCCAAAACTGGAAACCCGTGAATGGAAATTGGAAGAGCTGGGTAAGTTGAGGAAGACAGGACTGGGACAGGATGGTGGGTGGGGGGGGGGGGGGGGGGGGTTCATGCTCCTGCACCTTAGCATCTGCCAAAAAAAACCTCAAACACCACCATTTCTGGTTATTGGAGTGCATATAGGATGATATGAATATTGCTTCACAGCCTGAATGACCAACCA
Organism: Pyxicephalus adspersus; assembly: GCF_032062135.1. Lineage (NCBI taxonomy): Eukaryota > Metazoa > Chordata > Amphibia > Anura > Pyxicephalidae > Pyxicephalus > Pyxicephalus adspersus. The sequence goes on along the minus strand of NC_092866.1, from coordinate 61,072,545 downwards.
CTAACCTTGACCATTGTTAGGTGAGAAAGATGGTCATTAGCAATGTTTAACCGTTATTCTTTTAAAGCATGTTATACAAATGTACAATAATCCATGGTGTGTTGTGGTGCCTTTCTTTTTGAAGGATACCTCAATGCACATAGGATGGAACAAATTACTGATCTGTTGTAATGCTGAACTATCTCTGAATGTGTGATATGGCTAAAAGCCAAGGTAAAGGAGCCCAGAAGGCAGATTGGCATGTGGCCTGTATGATATATTTAAGGCTGCTTTAGTTCTGAATAAACCACTTGGGTACTGATCCTCATCTATAATAGACTTGGTGTATGGTGGACCAGTTGGGTCTTGGTTCTTAGCTAACTAAAGTAAGACTCATTCATAAATGAGACTGAAGATATTAGGTTTATTTATCTTTTTTTTTGTTTTTGTTCTGATTTCATATTGAAGTTATATATATGTGCAGCACGGTGCCCCAGAGGCTAGCACCTTGGCCTTTGCAGCACTAGGTCCCATGTTTAAATTTAGGCCATGGTACTATCTGCATTTGCAGGTTCTCCCTGTGTTTGTGTGGGTTTCCTCTGGTTTCCTCCCACATTCCAAACATGCAGTTACGTTAATTGGCTTCCCCCTTAAATTGACCTTAGACTGTAATAATGACATATCACTGGTAAGGACATTAGATTGTGAGCCCCTTTGAGGGACAGTTAGTGACATGACTATGGACTTTGTGAAGCGCTGTGTAATATGTTGGTGTTATATAAATACTGGATGATGATTAGGGATGAGCGAGAATGCCGCTGACATTCTCATGAAAATGTCCTTGAACTTCTTCGAAAGTTCGGCGAACTGATTTCGGGGACCATCAGAAGATCGAGAAAATCATTACAGGAGAGTACTGTGGATGCTTTTATGAATGCAGCCGTGTGAATCCTCCTGTGCGTGATCCCCGGGCACTAGAGGTTAAATGAGGGTGATATTACACAGGGCGTTCGCAACTAGATCGAATTTTAAAATTTTACTGGCTCAACCCTAATGATGATAATAATAATATTAGGTGTTCAATTTAGATGGCAACAATGCAGTTGTGTGCAATGAAAATGCAATTACTGATACAATACCTACCATTTTTTTTTTCCTTTTTTTATACAGAAACAAATCACACCAAAAGCTAAAGATTTTTATTCATGAAGAATGTCCCATACTACGTTGTTTTATAATGAAGATGCGGCACATTCATTACTGACTGAAAGAAAGTTTACAGCAAATCAATAAGCTTTATGGAGAGAAGAGAGGATATACGTTTACAAGCACAATCTCTACGTCTGAGCAATCCCATAGGTTAACTGTTTGAAATGTGGGACAATGAAAATCACGTATGTGATGCATTCATTAAGTAATGATAATATATGTAAAGGACATCTAAAGAGAGCCCTAGACTTGGAGGACTGTGTCGAGAAAATGTTTTATACAAACTTTTATTCTCTTCATTTTCATTAGAGCTTAACAATAGGAAGGGAGAGCTGTGTACATGGAGAGGTGTTGGCTGTTATGTTCCATTCCATCTGATTTTTCCTCTTGGTCTGGTGCCCTTATTAGATTCTCCCTACGTGCTTCCTTCTAGGCCTTCCAAGAATATACTTTCATCAGTGAAGCTGGGTGATCCAGCAAACCTGAAATGGATCTGGTCTATGATTAAAAACATTTGCTAGCAAATGTTTTTGAAGAAATCTTTTCCAGGTTTGCAGGATCACCCAGCTTTACTGATGAAAGTGTATCCTCTCCAGCCGTAAGAGCTTTATTAAATCAGGCCCAGTTGGTGAGGTCTTTGCCTTATTGGAAAGAAGCCTAACAGAGCCACTGATTGCTACTTGGGATCCCTCTTGACCCTCCACCCCCTCAATACAACTGTGAAATTTGGATTTTTTACCTTAATTACAGCTTTGTGACATAATATAAGGTCACAGCACTTCTTAGCAATATTAGAGTGTATTTATGGGCAAAACCTTTTTGGAAAGTTTGGGCAAGGAGTTTTTCTGTGTGCCATATCTGATTTTCCCCCTTACTCCCTGCCCCAAAGATGCCCCAAGAAGTTAGTGAAAATCCCCAAAATTAAGGGGAATTCCCATGTTAGTTGTCGCCATTCAAGTGTCCCCATTGTCCTCATCCTTTGTTCTGGTGGCAATTCGGATTTTGGATGTCCTCTAACTTTCTGTTTTGGTAACCAGTAGAGTGGAGAATCTCCCCAAATGGGACACAGACAGCTAACAAAATAGGACAGAAGGTCCATCCTTTTCCTGCTTTGTTCAAGAATTACAAAAAAATGTTTGCCTGGTGATACACTTTAATGCAGCAGTCTCTGTTATCCTCAGCATTGTTTGTAACATGATTTTATTGTTTGTTGATCCTTGCAGGAGAACCTTTATTCTTCCACCTTCTGTAACACAGTGGTCCGGGGACCAGTGCCAGTCTGTGGCTGGTGGGTTGGGGCCACAGATGACGGCCCTTCTTGCACTGATCTGGAGCTGGTGGCGGTGTGACGGTGGGGGTGGGACTGCCTCTTCTCGCACTGCTTGCATGAGAGCTGCTGGGAATGTCGGAGCGCTTTATGTGGGGTTTGCACTTCCCTGCTGTACCAGGCAGCTTCCTGGCAGCTGCTGAAGGGAGGCGAGTGGTGTAGGCTGTTCATCCACTGGGCCATGGCAAAATTTTGGTGGCATCCAGCCAACCCTGTGCATGGATCTCCAGGACGACGCTGGACCCAATGTAAGACACCCCCGGATGGATCAGACTGCCTTGCGGCATTGAAAGTAAGTGTATTTTTTTTATTTTAGGCACTTACGGCAGTTTAGTTCCTCTTTAAGGCAAGGGGAGGGCAAACAAGCAGCACCACGCTGGGCTTTCCCTCTATTGTCATGAATATCAGTCATTCACTATTGGTCGTTCATTGATCCGCCAAGACGAATCTTTACACAGCCAAAGAATACCTTCTGTACACTGTGACAACGTGACCATGCCATTTCACTGCAAAGCAACAACTACCTGCTGGATAAACAACTAATAAAAATTTGTTACAGTCTGAACAACTCAGAAAAATGATTTTGAGAGACTACTTCATAACGTTTTGTATTTTTTTGCTTTGCACAGAGGTTATTGGAACTCCCTCAGGCTACATAAAATATGTCTTGAATGCAATTACAGTACGTCTAACATGCTTCAGACTTTGGGAACTGAGAAGAGATCTAAGCTGTTTGGTAATCATCTAATAGGCCGCATGCAGGAAACTTTAGAGATACAATAACCATGAATGATCCTTGTAGTATTATCCAAAGACACAACTAAAATAACCAAAATAAGTTGCAGTATTACTAAATGCATGCATGTTTTTATTTTTTAAGTGTTATGTATAGTATTATTAATACCATACAAACTTTTTTTCATAAGTGACAAATTCAGTGTTGAAGTGTCTCTGTAACCAATGATTTTTTTTCTTGCTTAAGCTTTGGACAGATTGTTTTAAGGCCTATTTACCTTTTCCTTACACCAGGAACCACTGCCACTCGGGGAGTCACATGTACAGTCCTTGTTTCCTATTGATTTCAAAAATGATACACAGAATTCTTACTAAATAATCAGCCATGAATAAGTTGATGTGTAGTAGTACAAGCTACTGAATTTCGATTGACATTTGGCATTTATTTAACCCCTGAATGACCCTTGAAAACATTTTGAGATCTCAGGGACTGAAAAAGAAACTATTTTTCGCATTGACAACTCAGGAAACTTTACTGTGATTAGTGAATTGTAGATATAGTAATGGATATGTGAATGTATTCAAACGTAATGAAATGTGAAATAGAAGTCCAAAGTAAGTTTCTGATTGACAGTCACAAAAGCATTGAATTTGTCTTGGTGCACATTGCCAAACTGGAATTTGTAATAATTACAAAGACCAAAGAGGATACAATGTGAACGTCAAATAACGTGAGAAAGTATTAAACAATGGACTTATCAATGACAAGGATTTCAATTACCACCTAATGTGGACCTAGGCCCCCATTTTCAGATTCAGATTCATGTTATTCCAATGTTGAAGACATTTAATAGCTTTTCAAAGCCACTTCTTCATCTCTAATGGGTGTCAGGAAAATACCACAAAGATTGGACAATGACCATGGAATGTGATGTAGCAGATATTGATTGTGCAAGTACATGATTGTAGCTATACAATCCCATTGTGGGTTGCATAATCTCTTGGTGTCAGGAAGTCTGCATAGATGTTATTCCTTCTGTTTTCAGAACTGAAGGTATGAATTGTTGCCGAATTGCTGGGGTAGGGATATTATAATTAAATATGGTACTTAGATAGCATAGCGGGCCCCAACCCGTGTTCAGCGATGGTTGTTACAGCTTGAGACAGATGGCTTATGGCTATACTGTGTCCTCTCTGTCCAAAATGCTCACATCATCGTCCTCAAAAGAATTGTTTCCTTTCTTTATCAGTAGTGTTTGCAGGATATAATTTCCTAGCATTTATTAGATCTTGAGAAATGGCTTAAACAAGTGATAGAACTTCTACAACATTGCAAGAACAAATCAAGTTAAGTGTAACAAGCTTCTACTAGATACACCATGACCTGTATGAATAAAAACCTTTACAGACATGTTGTATGTTGTTTTCCCACAGCAGGACGTTGGATCTGAGCACATTTCTAGCGGATGAATATGTATTGTCTGTACTTGCAGTGTGTTGTTAGGATAACATATGGAGAAATGGCATGTATTGCAGGTACTGTACTTGTTTTTATGTATTTAGTCCTAGCAAACATTTAGCTTTTACTGTTTGATAACCATTGTACTTTTACATGGTTTCAGCTTTTTTTGTATAAAATTGAACTTTTTAAAAGTTTTTACTACAAAATAAACAATAAAAAATACAGCGTATGTGTTTACTTTCTGACTGTTCAGTACAACAATTTACTTCCTTCCTCAGTGGAATTTTTTGTATCTGTTTTTAATGTAATCATACATCATAAATATAAAATTGAATTATTATTTAGATTTTCCATGTATTTTGTTGGCCTTTTATTTTGTATAATCTTTTTAAAAAATTGTAAAAAAAAATCAAGACAGCAAACCAGCTATAATACAACAAGGTGAACAATACATAGAAAATTACAAATCTGATGCTTGCTGTAAACCAGTTGAACAAAATTGGAAGATATTATAATAAGCAGTACAAAAAACCAGAGAAGCACAAAGCATGAACAAAAAAACCTTTGGGGAATATTAAGCACAGCTTGGTCAGGATATTGGGCTGGAATAAATAAGGACCCATTATGATTGAAGAAAAGATAAGAAAAAAAGCTGAACTGAACCCCCGCTATACTCACCTGTCCCTGGCCCATCTCAGGGTGCTGCCATCTTCTTCCTTCTTCTCTTCCTAGTGGCAATCATTGCCCATCATGTTTGGCCAGGCTGGGATGATGTAAGGTCCGTCAGGACTTTATTAGACTACAGACACGTTGATTTACCTTTACGTTCGTAAAGTTAATTGAATTGTTTTAAAGTCATTGAAAAAAATGTTAAAGTCATTCAATTGTTTTATAGAATGGACTACAACTCAATTCTTTATCCAATGTCAAGTGTAGAATTGATAGATCTTGATCAGTCAGGTCAGAAAATTTCCATCTATTGTATGATTATCTGATCCTGACCTCTTGATCAATTTCTGCTTCAATGAATTTTTGAGTATACACACATACATTCATTTTCGTTGTTTGGAGATAAATAAGGGATAAAATACAGTGATAGTTTTTATCATCCCATGTCAAGAAAGATCAAGGTGGTTAATTATATAAAGTAGTTATGCAAACAAGGTTTTTAACTCTGAGATTGTAAGCTCTTCTGGAAAGGGACCTTTCCTCCTCCTGTGTAACTGTCTGTACCTGTCTGTCATTTGCAAACCCTATTTAATGTGCTATAAAAATACTGTTTATTATTATTAGTAATAAAAGTATTGTATAAAAATAAAACAATACCAACTGTATGATGTTAAAGCTATGCTCATACACAAGTAGCATAAAATTCATACTTCATACTTAACAAAATCCTTTGAATATTTGAAAAATAGTCAGCTTTTTTTTTTTTCATATCCTGAATTCTTTGTGTTAGTTTCATATGCAGTCCTGCCCCCTATTGCTGAGAACTGGAGATGTTTGCAACTTAAAGTGAAAGTAAAACTAGTTTTGATATTGAAAAACAAACATTTTCCAGCCTTGTTTCAGATGATACTTTATGGGCCTCAGATGGACCTGAACAAGATGTGGCCTGGCCTGAAGTCTCAGTGGTGTCAGATTATCGTTATAATCAGCTTTTCCTTAATTTGTCCTTCACAAACAGGTAATTGTATCTTTTTGTATCTTCCTGATTATGCAATGTAATAGCTATGTACACACGTCAGATGATTCTTGCCTGATACAAATGGTTGGACTCGTCTGGGGTGGGAATCTGACAATTGCACCAAGGCCAGACGAATTGCTCATGGGTCTGTCCTGACGGATCCAAGAGAGTCTGACGATGAATGGCCGCAATATAAGTGAAGGTGAAGAGTGGCTTGCTCATTCTTCACCTTTAAGTAGAGAAAGTATAATGCTATGTACTTTTACTATGGGGCTTTTTCAAAAAAGAATTAAATGTGTTCGGTGCTTCTCTGGCTTTTTGACTCTGAGGGCGGCAGGGAACATTAAAAGCAAATAAACATTTGTTTGTAGAAAAAGAAAGCCGAAGAAAAGCCTTCATAAATATAAAGCTTGTAAATAAATGCAAAATATTTCAAGCTGTAAAACTGCATATGCCCACATACCAGTGACAACTGTGATGCCCAAAATTCTCTAGGCAACATCCCACAAGCCTTTATTTCAGTCAATTGTAAATAATACTCCAGTTGTTATTTCTGTTACCCTAGCGTACAAGGCAATACTTAACCTGCAATCACTTATGTACAGGTGTGTTATTTAATTTTATTATTATTATTATTATTATTATTAATAATAATAAACAGGATTTATATAGTGCCAACATATTATGCAGTGCTGTACATTAAATACGGGTTGCAAATGACAGACAGACACAGACAGTAACACGGGAAGAGATGACCTTGCCCAAAGAGCTTACAGTCGGGGCAGCTATAGAAAAGTCTTGGAGCTGTGTGTGTGATGAGGTTATGAGTGAGGAAGTCATTGGTAGGTCATTGGAGGAGAGAAGAGAGTGGCTTTCTTTACCGGGTCAGAAAGATAAGTGGGACAGGAACTGTGGAGGGATTTGAAGGCAAATCAAAGGAGATGAATTTCATTCTCAAGTGAAATGGAAGCCAATTTGAGGGGGAGATGATGATGAGTTCTGTTTTATCCAGGTTGAGTTTCAGGAATCGGTCAGACATCCATGATGAAATGGCTGACAGGCAGCATGAGACCTTATCCAGCGCACGCACGGACATCATCAGGAATCGCCGAGGGACACATACGCAAAAAAGTGTTAAATTTTTTGCATGGAATTATTTTAGTCTATATTTTAATTTTATTTGTAGGCTATAATTCACCGAATTACTCAATAATCACTTTTATTCACTAAATTACTCACCGAAATATGTCCAAAATTTTATAAAATTAATAATATAAATTTTTTTTATAAAACATAAAAAAAAAATCTTTAAAAAAAATCTTTAAAAAAAATAGTGTATAATGAAATGTGACTGTACAGTAGCTTATATAATATATATATAATACAATTATATATATATATATATATATATTATATAAAGATTTCTTTGTATCGGACTTAATACAGCTATTTTGTATTGAGTAAGACCGGGACTGGTTCTGGGGCAGGTTCACACCTGCCTATTTATTGCGTGGTTTCGCTCTTATTCTGGACTATCGTCAAACCCTTGTCCGGCTTGGGTGTTCCCACCAGGAGCAATGGCTCCCGCCGGCATAACTCTAAGTGTCAATTTCCCAATTAACTCTTGGAGCTATGCTTTAAGACGTAGACCTATAACTTACAGAAATATGTCCGAACAAGGGTCTAGTAGATATCATGAATATAAAAAAAGTTTGAAACACAATCATGTAAAAATAAAATAAAATTTATGTCCAAAATTTTATAAAATTAATAAAAAATTTTATTATAAAACATAAAAAAAAATCTTTAAAAAAAAATCTTTAAAAAAAATAGTGTATAATGTAGCGTGACTGTACAGTAGTTTATATAATATATATATATAATACAATTATATATATATATATTATATAAAGATTTCTTTGTATTGGACTCAATACAGCTATTTTGTATTGAGTTCAATACAAAGTGATTTGAATTTCCCGCCCCGCCTCCCAAACCGACGCATGCAGCGACTTCACCGGGAAACTCCAGACATCGTCACTGCACCTGCCGGGAGAAGACTGAAGAGGAAGGACGTGTCCGGAGGTGCTGCGGGGACCGGGTGGTATATTATTACAATTGTATTCCAATTGTCATACAATGTATGACAATCGGATTGCAATACAACGTTTGTTTAACCACCTTACAAAAGTTCGGGTTTAACGCTTTTTGCAAGCGTTATTACCCCGAACCAAGGTCGGGTTTACCGGCCGGGTGGTTAATATATGATAAAAAAACTCCCAAGAGAGAGGATGTCAGCTGCCAATGCTGTGTGCTGTGTGCCCACTCTGATTTAAAGAAAGTTTTCTGCAGAGTGTGGTGTCAGTGCAGATTCCATGCAGAGAACTTTCTGTGTAGGTTCTGCACAGCACACGCCCACTGCAAACCTATGTAAATAAATATTATTCATTTAAAGACAGAGGCTGTGGGCCAGTGAAAACCTAAACACAGGCCGCAATTGGCCCGCGGCCATTAGTATTTAGTATAAATTCCTGACTTTCACAACAAAATAGCAACAGTATAATATCTATCCGAGAGGCTCACAGTTGTACAGACTTCTCTCCTGTGAAACTGCCTACTCTGTATAAGTATGTTTGTGAAAATAATTTTCTGTAGATTAGTCCGCTGTCTTGTCTCATATGTGAGGTTGTAAGTTCCCCCCTTCCCAACCCCTTATAAGGGGGTAAGGGCATCACTCTAAAGCTACGTACACACGTCCAATGATTCTCGCCTAATAATCGGATCAGGGCCAATATCGGACGAGAATCTTGCATGTGTACAGTGCCCTTCATCCATCATCCTGAACGACCGCCCTAGCGGATCCAAGGATGATGGACGACGAACGATAGTAATGGAAGTGAAAGGGGAGAGCACGCAGTGGGGTGCCTGCTTATTTGTTCTCCCCCTCCCCTCTCCATAGAGCTGAATGGTGCTGTATGTACAGCACTCGTTCATGCATCGTGCAGTGCTCAGTCGTTGGAAAGGATTGTGAAAGATCCTTTCTAACGACTATAATTGCAAGTGTGTATGCAGATTTAGTCTGGCCCATAGGCCCAAACGTGTCCTGTTAGGGTGTCCTTGACAGGAGTAAAGAACACATACCAGCATAGCTGGGATGATTCAGGCACACAAGCCACTCCACCTTCGCAAGGTGGTGATACCATCCTGTAATGGGAAATGTGGGATTATTGTATTTGAAGCTCCTTCACCTGGCAACCATCATCCTTGATCTCCCTATTCCCTAAGAAACAGATTCTGCTATCTGTCCTCCACGAGGTGCTTGAGTAAGGTTCTTTACTGCTTTTCCGTCTGTGTGTGCAGTCTCGACTGTAATAGAGGGAAGAGGGTGTACCCTCTTCCCTCTATTACACTCGAGACTGTGCACACAGATGTAAGAGCAGTAAAGAAGCTTACTCAAGCCTGCCTAAGAGCAAAACAGAAAATATTTTTCTGTATTTCTTTTAGTCCGGCCCATTACCAAAGATCCAGTACACAGACGGGACAGCAGTGGGCTTCACAGGGGCTCCCAGTCTACTGCCACTCTGGCCTGCCAGCACTAGCTCCACTGACAGGCCCTCCAACCATTGAGCTGGAGGGACTGTAACTGGCAGAGAGGGCAGGTTGTCACCTTCCTAACAGCGGTATCACTGTTAGTCTGGCCCATCATCAAATACCTATCCGGCTGGGTGTCCCCGCCAGAATAGCTCTGGGAGTCAATCGGGCCCGCAACCCATTTCCCTTATACAAGGTGGCAATGCCATCAGGAATAGAAAAAATGTGGGAGAGTGGTGGCTACACTCTTGAGCTGGTAAGACCGGGACTGGTTCTGGGGCAGGTTCACACCTGCCTATTTATTGCGTGGTTTCGCTCTTATTCTGGACCATCGTCAAACCCTTGTCCGGCTTGGGTGTTCCCACCAGGAGAAATGGCTCCCGCCGGCATAACTCTAAGTGTCAATTTCCCAATTAACTCTTGGAGCTATGCTGGCCGGGAGCCATTGCTCCTGGGGACACCCCATCCAGACAGGTCTTAAGCGATGGGCCAGAAAAAGAGCGATACTGCACATTAAAAAGGCATGTGTGAACCTCCCCCAGAGCCAGTTCTCACCAGTCTTACCAGCTCAATTGTTTGAGGGGCTGACAGTGGCAGTAGGCTGGGAGCCCCTTTGAAGCCCACTGCTGTCCTGTCTGTGTGCTCAGACTCCACTGTAATGGGGGAAGACGCTGTACCCCTTTTTACGGAAGACAGACAGCAGGGCCAGTTTCTTTAAGCATAGGGTGTACGATTAGATTTGTAATAGGGTTGTGGAGGGTGGGCCAAATTATCCTGCATTCCTAAGATAAAGTAAGGTTTACAGGGTTACATTCCTCTAGCTGCCCTGTGTACAGGGCAGAGAGTGTAGCCTCCACTCTAACACATTTTTTCTATTCCTGATGGTATGGCCACCTTCTCTAAGTAGAATGGGTTTGGGGCCAACCTGGTGGAGAGACCCCAGCCAGACAGGCACACAACCCATTCTGTCTAGATATGATGGTGATATAATCAGGAATAGAAAAATGTGTGAGAGTGGTGGCTACACTCTCTGCCTTGTACACAGGACAGCTATAGGATTGTAGCCCTGTAAACCTTACCTTAGCGAAAGAAATGCAGGATGATTTGGCCCACCCTTCACAACCCTATTACAAGTATATTTGTATACCCTATGCTTAAGGAAACAGGTCCTGCTGTCTGTCCTCCGTTAAAGGGGTACACCCTCTTCCCCCTATTACAGTAGAGACTGTGCACACAGACTGGATAGAAGTGAGAAGCTTACACAAGCCTGACTCTCCTCTTACCAACTGCTACTTTAGACTTAGCACCACTCCTTTTTTGGCCTGTGGCTTGAATGTCACTTGACTTAGACCTAGCCCATATCCCTGATAAGGAAACCCATTTTTCATAAGCAAAGATAAACATGGCAGTTAAAGAGTATAGGTGCCATGCTTTCCTTGCTTAAAAGAAAGGGGTTTACTTAAAAGGAGGTTTAATAAGTTGGCAATACATGTGGAATGGAAAAAATGTGGGATCATTATACTTGAGCCCCTTTACCTGGTATATAGCAGAGATAGAAATCGTTGACATAAAACGAATGGCATCCTCAAAAATCGGATCCATAATCCTAATCTCCCTATTCCCAGGAAACAGATCCTGCTATCTGTCTTCCATAATGAGGTATACCCTCTTCCCTCTATTACAGTCGAGACTGCGCACACAGACGGGATAGCAGTGAAGGGGCTCCCCTCCCACCAACTGCCACTCTAGGCTGGGTAACCATTCCTTTTATTGCCTGTGGCTGGGATGTCACTGACTTAGTTGCCCAATTGACCCTTAGAGCCATGCTGGCCATTTCTCCAGGGGGGATACTCCAGTCAGACAGGTCTTTGATGAGGGGCCAGAAAAAGAGCAATACCGTTGTATTGCTCTTTTTCTGGCCCCTCATCATTTCTGGCCCCCATGCATTTAAAAGGCAGGTGTGAACCTGCCCCCAGAGCCATTTCAAGTCTTACCAGCTCAATTGTCAGAGGGGCTGACAGTGGAGGTATTGCTGGCAGGCCAGAGTGGCAGTAGGCCTGGAGTCCCTTTGAAGCCCGCTGGTTTCTGTCTTGTGTGCTCAGACTCAATTATAATAGGGGGAAGACATTGTACCCCTTTTTACAGAGGACAAAACAGCATACCCTGTTTCCTTAGCCCACCTTTTACAGTCGAGACTGCGCACACAGACGGGATAGCAGCGAGAAGCTTACACAAGCCTGGCTCTCCTCCTACCAACTGCTACTCTAGACTGAGCACCACTCCATTTTTAGGCCCAGCCCATATCTCCTTATAAGGAAACCCATAAGGAGTACTTGAGCCCCTTTAAAGATAAACCTGGCAGTTAAAGAGTATAGGTGCTATGCTTACCTTGTATAAAAGAAAGGGGTTTACTTATAAGGAAGTTCTCCACAAGTTAGCGATACATGTGGAATGGAAAAAATGTGGAATCATTATACTTGAGCCCCTTTACCTGGTTTATAGGGGAGATGAATCGTTGACCAAAAACGAAAGGCATCCCCGAAAATCGGATCTATAATCCTAATCTCCCTATTCCCAAGAAATGGATACTGCTGTCTCCCAAAATGAGTACAACCTCTTCCCTTGATTACAGTGAAGACTGCACACAGACGGGATAGCGGTAAAGAGGCTCCCCTCCTACCAACTGCCACTCTAGGCTGGCAAACACTCCTTTTATGGCCTGTGACTGGGATGTCACTGATATAGGCTCCGCCCATATGCCTTTATAAGGAAACCCCTTTCTTATAAGTAAAGATTAGTTTGATAGTTAAAGTACAGATGAGGTGCCATGTTTTCCTTATTACAGGGGTTTACATATAAAAAGATCCTCCACAAGGTGCGATACATGTGGAATTGAAAAAAAGTAGGATTATTTTACGTTCATCTGGTTTATAGAAAATATAGAAATCGTTGACCAAAAACGAATGGAACCCTCAAAAATCAGATCCATAATCCTTAATCTGCCCCTATTCCCAAGTAACGGATCCTGCTGTCTTACATAATGAGGTGTACCTCATTATGTAAGACAGCAGGATCCCTTTCCCCCCTATTAAAGTCAAGACTGCGTACACAGACGGGATAGTAGTGAAGAGGTACACAACCCTGCCTATTAACAATACAAAAAAGATGTTTCTGTATTGCTTTTAGTCTGGCCCATCACCAAAGACCTGTCCGGCTGGGGTGTCCCCACCAGGAGCAATGGCTCCCGCCGGCATAGCCCTGAGGGTCATTTGGGCCCTCAACTCATTGCACCTAGACAAGGTGGCAATACTATGAGGAATAGAAAAAATGTGTGAGAGTGGTGGTTACACTCTCTGCCCTGCACACAGGACAGCTATAGGATTGTAACCCTGTAAACCTTACCTTAGCAAAGGAATGCAGGATGATTGAAGATGGGACAGCAGTGGAAGGCTTACACAAGCCTGGCTGTTCTCCCACCAACTGCCACTCTGGGCTGAGCACCACGGCTTTTATGGCCTGTGGCTGTGATGTCACTGACTTAGGCCCCGCCCATATCTCCTTATAA
>NC_092866.1:61057444-61058280 GCF_032062135.1 Pyxicephalus adspersus | reverse complement strand
TATCTGTCCTCCATAATGATACACCCTCTTCCCTCTATTAAAGTGAAGATGGGACAGTAGTGGAGAGGCTTACACAAGCCTGGCTGTCCTCCCACCAACTGGCCACTCTGGGCTGAGCACCACAGCTTTTATGGCCAGTGGCTGTGATGGCACGGACTTAGGCCCCGCCCATATCTCCTTATAAGGAAACTCCTAGCTCATAAACAGAGTCATATAAGCATGGCAGTTAAAGGTCAAGATTTATGTGTCCGTTAAGGCGCAGAGTAATATCTATTTATGATACAGTAAGGACACTTTCATTGTCCTTTCATTTCACAGGTCCTTCATTGTGTTGGATAAGCCATTCATTCATTCATTCTATTGACAGGGACAGGGTGGGATTATGGTGTGAATGGTTATGGAGGGAAGATGTGTTTTTTTGGGGGGGGGCATCACTTTACATAATAATTTATTAAACATAGGGTACCTATAATACACTACAACTGGTTTTATCATTGCCAACCACACTTTATGTCAAAGAGACTTTTGATCTCATCCTAGGGCACTACTAAAAGGCGTTACATTTAGCCAATATTTTTCCATGCACTTACATTTACCTACATAGTGATTGCAAAACATTTTAAACAGATATCTTCATTTTAATCAGTTACCTATCAGGTGGATATTTAAAACTTTTGTGTGTTTTGGGTAAACAGTAGAAAGTTTAAGTATGAGGGGTTGGGTTTTTTCCCCAGAAACTTCATAGTTTCTTTATTGATTATGTCAATATTTAGGTTTGATAGAACTCTATTACCACCTGGTGTTACACTGATGTCTAGATTTCTGTACCAAAAGCG
>NC_092866.1:61055712-61056230 GCF_032062135.1 Pyxicephalus adspersus | reverse complement strand
CCTGAAAACACTACTATAAACATTGTGATTGCTGAGACATTCCTGTCTGGAGTGGCAGGGGGTGACACAAACAATAACAAAAAGAAGCTGTGGTTGTCAGGGGTAACGGTGCAAGCTTCAAGCATGTGGTGGCATCCTGTTGCTATGGACAATGGCACGGATACATTGAACACTGCAGGGAGCCTGGTGACTCTGACTAATAACTTGGAGTTTACACAACAACCTGGACCAAGGCAAATCAACTCTACCTAAGAATTATTTCAGTTTTTCCTTGTATTTTCAACTTTTGATCTAGTTCTGCTATTGTTCTGTTAATATCCTTGATTAGTTTTTATTTTTCTGCATTTGTTTATGCACTGTTTTGTTTGTTTTTACTTATTAAACACTATAAAAAGTGTAAGCTGAATGTTTGAATGCTCTAAGTAGATATAGTGTAACTTGCTATCCTGAAAACACTACTATAAACATTGTGATTGCTGAGACATTCCTGTCTGGAGTGGCAGGGGGTGACACAAACA
>NC_092866.1:61053727-61055516 GCF_032062135.1 Pyxicephalus adspersus | reverse complement strand
AAGCACGTGGTGGCAGTCTACCTGTGATGGTGTGTGTGGCAAGGGGTAACAGTGGTAACCTTGCCCTGTGACGGCCCTTTTCAGCCTGCTGGTTCGTGGATTGTTACTGAGGGTGCGGAAATGTCTATGCACAGAGGCGCGGGCTGAGACGGCGTTCATCACAATGGCTCCTTCTTCACACGCCCGAGATTAGAAGCAGCCTAGAGTCTCCCGGGATGTGTGACGTAGGAATCCTGGGAGGCTTTGACAGAAAAAAAAAGTGTGTTTCACTTAAATAAATAAAATACAATTTACCTTTACACATAAGGGTTGTCTTTTATGTAAAGAGGAAATGTTGAGTGTACGCTCTAATAAAGGATATATTCATATGTATAGCAAGAAATCCTTTATTCCTAACAAAATCCCTGAAGTTTTGCTGAAAATATTTTACTTTTGTTGAATTATTTTGAATGCTTTCTCTTCCTGTTTCATGAACAGTCCTCCCCCACCCTCTACTAGTGAGAACTGTTAATGTTTAATATGAAGTGAAAGTAAAAGAAGTTCTGATGCAGGAAAAGCAGAAAGTTCTCTGCACGCAGGGTTCTGTTCAGATGAATTGGGCCTCAGATGGGCATTACCAAGATGTGGCCCGGCAATAAGGTTTTATGGTGGAAGATTATTGTTTTATTCAGCTTTTCCTTCATTTGTCATTCACAAACAGGTAATTGTATCTTTTTGTATCATTCTGATTTGTCAGAGTAATAGTCATGGTGTGTCAGGGTAAGGATTGCAGTGTATGAGTTGTGCTGCTATTGTCTTGCGTTAATACATTTGTTCTATATATTGTCGTTATGTTAGCATTGCTTTATTAACCTTGTGAACAGAGCTTGTGTTTAAAATCTAAAAAAAGAATTAGAGAGACCATTTTACAAATACAGAAAACAACCACACACAACCAGACAACTACAATACTTCCTTCAAGGTCAAGTAATTGTGACCTGTCTAATGTCTGTTCTAATGGGGAGCCTCTCTTGTATCAATATTATTATAAATAAACAGGATTTATATAGCGCCAACATATTATGCAGCGCTGTACATTAAATAGGGGTTGCAAATGACAGATACAGACCGTGACAAAGGAGGAGGGGAGGACACTGCCCTGAAGAGCTTACAATCTAGGACAGGGTTTGCCAATCTTTTCAATCTCACAGACCAATACATTCATCATTTTAAATCCCACGCGGACCAATAATATGAATTTCTTTAAAAAGATAAATACATTTGTAAAATATGATATTTCTAATGGTGCTGACAAGGACTGTGGAGTCTCTGATTCATTGATCAGCTCACGGTTAAGTGAAGTATTACTATTGTTACTATTATCATTAGTTGCATTATATTTGGTATTACTAAAGAAATGCAAAATATTAGTTTGCCTTTTCTCACTCATTATGGGTTTATTTTATTTCAATCTAAGACCAAACAAGAAGTGATAGTTATGAAATTCAAACCATTTGATGTCATTAAATATAACGGGTAAAGAAAATACACAGTTAAGGTGATACTTACCTAAAAGAACATGTAAGATATAAATGAAATAAAACAATCGCATGAGAATCTTTATTCACTGATCAGGATCACTATTGTAATGGTCAAAACAAGGCTGCGCCTCTAGTACAGTATGTGAATTTAGTGCAAGAAATTATTTTTGTTTTATTTTTCTGCATTTGTTTTTGCACTGTTTTTGTATGTTTTTACTTATTAACCACCTGAGCGCTACACTGATGTCTAGATTTCTGTTCCAAAAGCG
>NC_092866.1:61027599-61052568 GCF_032062135.1 Pyxicephalus adspersus | reverse complement strand
CCTGAAAACACTACTATAAACATTGTGATTGCTGAGACATTCCTGTCTGGAGTGGCAGGGGGTGACACAAACAATAACAAAAAGAAGCAGAATCATAACTGTGGTTGTCAAGGGAAACGGTGCATGCTTCAAGCACGTGGTGGCATCCTGTTGCTATGGACAACGGCACGTATACATTAAACACTGCAGGGAGCCCAGTGACTCTGACTAATAACTTGGACTTTACACAACAATCTGAACCAAGGCAAATCAACTCTACCTAAGAATTATTTCAGATTTTCCACTTTTGCTCTAGTTCTGCTATTGTTCTGTTATTATCCTTTGATTAGTTTTTATTTTTCTGCATTTGTTTATGCACTCTGTTTATGTATGTTTTTACATACAAAAACAGAGTGCATAAACGTTGTCCATAGCAACAGGATGCACGTGGTGGCATCCTGCTGCTATGGACAACGACACGGATGCATTGAGCACTGCAGGGAGCCCAGTGACTCTGACTAATAACTTGGACTTTACACAACAACATGCTTCAAGCACGTGGTGGCAGTCTACCTGTGATGGTGTGTGTGGCAAGGGGTAACAGTGGTAACCTTGCCCTGTGACGGCCCTTCTCGGCCTGGTGGTTCGTGGATTGTTACTGAGGGTGCGGAAATGTCTATGCACAGAGGTGCGGGCTGAGAGGGCGTTCATCACAATGGCTCCTTCTTCACACGCCCGAGATTAGAAGCAGCCTAGAGTCTCCCGGGATGTGTGACGTAGGTATCCCGGGAGGCTTGACAGAAAAAAAAAGTGTGTTTTCACTTAAATAAATAAAATACAATTTACCTTTACAATGGAAATGTTGAGTGTAGGAAATTATTTTTGTTTTATTATTAAATAGATTAAATTTGCAAATAACGTCCAAATGTTTCTGTGGACCCACAAACTTTCTCAGGGACCACCAGTGGTCCGTGGACCATTGGTTGGTGACCACTGATCTAGGAGGTGGGGGAAGTATCTCACAATTGGAGGGGAAAATCCATATCCATCCATATCTGTATATATAATATTTTGTACAGGGCTCATTCAAAAACAAACAATTGTGCTTTAAAAATATATTCTATGCTGATTCGTGAAAATTAATGTTTCAAACTGAATTCTGTGTGACATAGCAAAACCCTAGTGCAGGGACTTCACTGGTTACACACTGGAACAGCCTTTGTCTACCTTTATAGCATACAGAAGGAAACAGATGTAGCCTTCCCCTATTTTAATTAAAAAAAATGTATATATGTATATTATAATGCTAAAACCAAAGAGTAAATGCCTATAGGACGTGCAAATTTTTTATTTATTGCTATTTGGTTTGGGGTTACATTGAGTCCTTCATGTAAAATTTAGAGAAGTGGCTGAGAAATGGAAAAATACAGCCAACAAAGATGAAAGTAAAAACTGAACTGATGTTTCCATCGTGTATAATAATGTGCATTGTACAATATGCATTGCAATGAATTGACCTTTTGTTTGCCAGAAGTAATTTTTTTAATACTTTTACACATATTCTAAACTCTGCACATCTGGACACAATCATGACCATTTGCACAATATGAGCTCTTCTGTTTATCAAATGTTTATCAATACAATTTCTAAATATTGGGTACTAGACTTTCCTCGAAACATTTACGTTTTTTGCCAACCCCAAATGTACGGAATCATAAAAAAGGAAGGACAAAAAAGCTGGGGTTTTGTTTCTGCCAATTTCAATGTGTATTTTGTATTCAAGAGTTGTATGGAATCTGATTTACATTCATATATTTCAGTAAAATAAAGGGTTACATAGATTAATCACACAAATTTCAGATAACATGGCTAGTGGTTTCCTTACATCTGTACAAAGAAATCCCTGGTAGAAGTAAATAAATAAAGCTGGTATAATGTTTGTTTCCCGACACGTTTTACCAACATGCTTCTTCAGGGTAAATATTGCGAGCGTTACGGTTTTATGAGTGGAAGAATTATCATATGAAGAGGGATTTTACTTAGTAGAATATATTAATATAATATCCAAGTTGTCCGAGATTTTGGAGGAGAATGTGCACATTGTGTCCTTCCTTTGTTTTTAATTTTCAAAATTTCCTTTTTAAGGGTCTGGGTTGGGTATGTGCCATGTGTGCCCAATAGGACATTGCCAGGCTGTCAGTACCACGTTTTTTTTAAGTCCCCTGCTCCTCCCCTGTTATTCATTGCTTTTCCAAGCCGTTATGTAAAAGCTCTTCTTGTAAACCGAGTTTTGTGGCTGAATATTGGTGTTTGTTGCTGAACTAAACCAAACACTGACTGACTTCTTGATCGACCCAAATTCAAACAGGAGCTCTACTGCTCAAAAATTCCCAATGCCGTTTTCATAACATGTTTGTCTGCTTTATATTTCAGCATTACAAATCAATGACAATGGGTTACAAGTTGAAGCTCTCCTAGGACAAGATGTGACAATCCCTTGTGTTCTATCAGAGAAGAACGATCCACGAAAAGTTATAAATTTGGATTTGTCTACCGATTCTGTGCGCTGGGATTTGACAATGTTGAATGGAAGTGAACATAAAGTTCACCTGTTTACAAATGGCGTCTCTACGCATTATAGACCAAATTCTAATGTTTATGAGAAGGAATTTAAAAGAGGCATCGCCAGTCTCACCCTACACAATGTTCGGAAAAGTGATGAAGGGGAGTACAGATGTGTTGTGTATGTTTCCGGTAACAAGCTCCAAGCTGTCCGCACTTTGGAGGTGTCAGGTGAGTGGGGATAGTGAATACAATGTGATTGTGATTATAGACACAGAAGTTTTACAGGGGCTGGAGAAAGCAACCATATCGGCCATCCGGGTACAAGCTGACATATCTGGAGGTGTTAACTGCCCCAATGACCAAAGTTTTTAAGACAACAAACATTTCTTGTATTGCCCCCTGGAAAATTCAGTATTAACCTTTTTCTTGTGCAGAGTGGCCTACATTTTGGTTTTCAGTAAGTGACAGGGTTGCAATGAAAGTGCAGTAACTGCATTTTTAGCTTCCCATTTTTACACAGGTCTTCTGAGCAAATACTGCGCAATGTTGGGCAGGGCCACATACTGAAAGCTAGTGGTGTTCTTATATAGGGGGAGCTCAATCTGCACTGAGTTTCACCAATGTTGGGTGCCCTGGTGTAGCCACCCACAACATGCGGAGTGGCAGCAATTATACTGTGATCCAGCACCCAGCTTTGACTGAGAAGCATGGACAAAGCATTATCCACCTGAAAATAATGGCCAATGGCTGTGCTAGCATATGAACATCAGTAAACATCAGTAAACACAGGAACATCAGTGCTTCAGGGTTGCTAATATAGTCTAAGCCTGCCACGATCAGAAATAATAGGGATGGGGTAAATTTCAGACTACACCTGACACTGACTACTGTCTGGAAATTTACCATAAGTACCACTGACCCCCCCATGCAAAGAAGGGAAGATCTTGGTGGCCTGCCACATGATTGTTTGGGGTTACCATTGATGCCCATTATTGTTTTTTATTTTACTAGTCATAAACCGTATCAACACCCATTCTATTGGCCACATGTCCAGATATTTAGCTGATAATATTATTGATCCATTCAAGGTGTTTCTTCTAACCAATTATGTTGTAAACTAGGAAGGCAATAGCACTATGTGCACTCAGATGGAGTGATGTGTATTTGGTATCTCAGAATAAAGTTGCAATAGTCCTTATACCCTGGCCAAGTCTGCTCCCACCCCCAATGTTTGTGACTTTTAATTCATGACTACAGGTAGT
Organism: Pyxicephalus adspersus; assembly: GCF_032062135.1. NCBI lineage: Eukaryota > Metazoa > Chordata > Amphibia > Anura > Pyxicephalidae > Pyxicephalus > Pyxicephalus adspersus. Next base: position 61,048,762 of record NC_092866.1, on the reverse strand, counting down.
CCCAGAGTTAAGGACATCCGACATTCGGACGACTCCTAGATATGAACAGGGCTCCCATGCTCGATCGTGTGCAGGACAAAGGTTGGATGGCGGGAGGGGGGCGGTTTGCATGACTTGCAGAAGAAATCTTTTGCTAAACACAGCTGAGGTTGTGGGTGATCTTAGGGGGTATTTTATACAGTAACTGACACCATGCTGCCTAATAATATGTTGAGACAAACTTCTGTCCCAATTGCATCCCAACCCTCCATGTCAACTTATTCTGCTATACTACATATACTACTTATGATTTATTTGTGGAAGGAGTTTGGCTAATTTTTATATTCTATTTTTACAGCAAAGCCAGTTGTCACCTTGTCGTCTAAGGAAGTCACAATTACACTTGGCAATGAGCAATCCGTTATATGTTACGTAGATAAGTTCTATCCAGAATCTGTAAAAATTCGGTGGGAGAAGCACAGTGCATTCGCTGTGTCGGCTTTGGATAAGCAGACTTGTACCAGTGTGCCAACACCGGACGGTGACGGGACGTTCAATGTGACCAGCTTGATGTCCGTGAAGCCGTCCAGCTTACGTGATGATGGAGATCAATACTCCTGCATTGTCAGTCACCAGAACAGGAAGGGAGTTGAATATTTTTAGATCCCTAAATATCATTTCAAACCTAATATGTACAATTTTCATTTTTCATTCCTCTGAACATTTTGTGTAAATTAAGTGGAGTAAGGCAGGGACCTCTGAAAGTAGTTAACGAGTTCTCTTTTGTTCAAGAAATAATTTCTCAGCCCAATGTTAATGAATGGTCTGTTTTATGTCATTACAGAGCCACCTACAAGCAGTGTTCTTCTTTCAGTGTTAATACCCATCCTTATTTTGGTTGTAGCTTTTGTGATATTGGTCTGTTTTATTTTCAAAAAACGTAAGTACAATTCATTTTTTGTAAATGTAAACTGGAACAGTTTGGGGTCATTTCTTTTTTTTTTCTTTGTTAGTATTGTAAACTGATTTTTTTCTTCAGGCTGGTTTTAATACCTTTGCATCATAGAAATATGCTGTAATTCACACATTGGTGCCTTTCTAATAGCCAAACACTGAGGCAATCACAACCCCCCCCCTTCAAACCTAATATGTACAATTTTCATTCCTCCGAACATTTTGTGTAAATAAGGGGAGTAAGGCAGGGACCTCTGAAAGTAATTAATGAGTTTTCTTTTGTTCAAGAAAAAAATTTCTCAGCCCAATGTTAATTATTGGTCTGTTTTATGTCATTACAGAGCCACCTACAAGCAGTGTTCTTCTGTCAGTGTTAATACCCATCCTTATTTTGGTTGTAGCTTTTGTGATATCGGCCTGTTTTATTTTCAAAAAACGTAAGTACAATTGATTTTTTGTAAATGTAAGAGTTTGGGGTCATTCTTTTTTTTCTTTCCTAGTATTTTAAACTGATTTTTTTTCCAAAGGCTGGTTTCACACATTGGTGCCTTTTGAATAGCTAAACAAAGAGGCAATCACAACCCCCCCCCCCCCCCCCATTGCTGTGCACCATATTTATAGTAATGCACTTCCATGCAACGCCAGGCAAACAGCTAAATGTGCTGCAAAATGCATCCATAGGAGCTGTTTCACCTTCCACAGGTGTATGTATTTTATGAATCTTTAGATTTATAGAGCTGGGCCACACAGCCTTTCCAGCTTTAGACCTGAATTGTAGAAAACCTAGCCTGCTGTTTAACGGAAAGAATAAACGTCCCTTCTGTTTTCTGTGTTATTTTTAGTTAAACCTGTAGCCAACCTGATCAACATTGCATCTAGTATGTTATATAGTGAACATTATGTGCAGACCTTTGGTGAGTTGTGGGGCCACAAATGAGGTGGCCAATTCTTCAAAGGTTGACAAAAACATGTCTAGACACTTTTAGCAATTGCTTTTTAGAGTCATTGTACTAAATCCTGGATTTCTTTTCATGCAGGGCCACCAAAGATTTCAGAAATTCTGGGAATCGATGATTTGGTTCATCGAAAGAAGTCAGTTCTGAGCTGGATGGTTTCAAATTTCAGACCTGAAAACATTGAGATAAATGCTTACCTGAAAAGAGGTGATAAAAAGGAAAGGATTCATTCTTGGAAATACCCATTACCAGTACATTCTCAAAAGTATGATACTGTGGACCACGCTGAGAATGGAGAAGGATTCCGGCTTCTTGAACAGCAAGTGATCCAATCAATCAAACCAAAGAGTTCAAACTTTTCATTTAATTGTCTGTGTAGTACAAGTATATATCCTGACAAAAGATATGATCAAGATACTGAATTCATCATAGAAGTAAAACACGCTGCTCTGAAATCTCCCCACATCAAACGACAGAGACTAAACATCCAAGGGGGTAAGTAGGAAAAATAAACAATTGTATGAAAAATGTTGACTACAATGGCTGGGTTACAATTTCTGAAACCCCATGAATGTTGAAAGGCAATGTCTATTTATTGTATTTTTGTGTATGCTTTGTGAGAGTTAAATTCTTTATTCCATGAGGCCTGATTGTAAATGCCAAGATTTTATTCTAACATCTTTTATTAGAAAATGCGTGCATCAATTTGTACTCATAGTTCATACATTTTCTAATGTAACTCGGTTTGGAAAACTCTTGACAACATGAATTCCTGACAACATTTGGGTAATTCTTGGGATTTTTAAACATCCCCCATGGAATAAAGTGTTTAACTCCACAGTGGCCCTGAATTAATAAAGGTCTCCAAGGCTGGAGAATACATTTTTATCAGTAAAGCTGGGTGATCCAGCAAACATGGAATAGATTTCTTAAGTCATTAGCTATTTGTTAGCAAATGTTTTAAAACCTGGACCAGATCCATTCCAGGTTTGCTGGATCACCCAACTTCAACAAAGTTGTATCCTCCTCAGCCTTGGGGAGCTTTACAAAATCATGACCAATGTGTGAGAGCATTTCTAGCTGATTTAAGCACAACCAGGTACAGTATATTGACTTTTAATTGGGTTAACCATTGTGCACCGCTCCATATCGTTAGGATTTCAACACATAAGAGAAGAACTTTCTTGTCAGATTTACATTCATTCTTTAATACAGCAGTCGTCAACCCTTTTGGTCCCACAGACCACTAAAATTACTGGCTCCTGATCGTGCATGCGTGGGGAGCCAGTTGTCAATCAAATGGAGGAACATCCCCCATAGTGACGTCATAACACTATAACCCCCGGCCACTCTGATCTGAGCCTGTGATGGGAGAGTGCACGGGTTGTGTGCAGGGACACAGCCCGCCCACTTCCTGAGCCTGGAAACTGCTCGGGATACATGGCCACGGCTCTGGCCAGTGCGTCCTCAGTGGGGTCCTTCTCCTGACCCCACTCGGGGGTGCAGCGACCAGAGCCGCAGACCCCCAAAATCTTCTTGGGGACCACCAGTGGTCCTACTAACACATCTTTTCCCTTTGTTACAGCAAATATTTGTTAGTGTTCCCCATGGCTTGTGTTTGTTTCCACCATCCATACACCACTGTCACCCACCAGTTAATAGAAATGTTACCTGGTATAGCAATAGACAAAGCTATATTGATACACAGCGATTGCTCCTATGAAGCGTTTCCTCTATATTCATGCACAAGATTTAGTATATTTTGAGATTGCCCTGTTTTTTTATTTGATTCTAATGTATTTACCATATTTTTTGCTGTATAAGACGCACCCACTTTCCCCCTCCAGTTTTGGGGAAGAAAAAGTGCATCTTATACGGCAAAAAATACGGTAAAATGTCAACAGTGTATGGCCACCTTAGAAATTAAATATGGGGGGGGGGAGAGCACTGTAGAGACTATCTTCTTAGAAATTGATATTTGCGCAAATAAAGCTGGTAAAGAAACTTGTTAGATTTATTGCTTCCTTATTTTAAAATCTGTTTCCTTATTCATAAGGCTGAAATTCTGGATTGTTTATATGACTGTTTATTCTGCATTGTGTCTTCTAAGTTTATTCTCTCTATGTTTATAGATTTTTTCTCATCTCACATTATACCACCGAAATGTCTATAACATGGTGAAGAGGTGACTCTGACTTGTGAAATCCTAAAATGTGACCCGGGACCTTTAAAAATAACTTGGCTGAGAGGGGAACAATGTATATATAAAGATGGGAAGATAATAGACACAAGGTATTCATACACAGAAGCTTCAGATGAAGAACATGAGGGTAATCTGCTCAAGTCATTCAGCTCTTTGACGTTCATTGGACAGTTCAATAAGGATCATGGTGTGAAGTACACCTGTAAAGTCCTCTATCCTGCAATAGACAAATGTTTGACAGCTCACCTGGAGACATTTGTTGCAGGTAAGGGATTGGATGAAATTATAGCTATCTAGGTTTTTAGTATGCCTTCTAAATGGCTTTCATACTTCTTTGCAACAGATTGGTAACAGGAGACACAAAACCTCACAAATATTGAGAATTAATGAGTGTAGTTCTGATCAGAACCAACTGTATTTTTTTTTTTTTTTTAAACATTCTTTATTTTCAAGTTTTCAACCATATAGCATAAAACATAAACGTGTAAGAGAACAAACAGTACGGTACATAGACAATCCCAGATATATATATATATAATCACTAATCATCCAAGCCAGTTTGTCACTGTGATATTTCTCTGGCTGTGGAAATACCAGTGAAGATTTCTTACAAGAACCAACTGTATTTTAGATTTATGCCTTTTTTGTCCTGGTTTTTAAGGAAATGACTTTGGGTGTCACATGGGTGCTATTTTAACAACATATTTCTCACTTGGAGCATGTGGATTTTCTCCAAGTGCTCCAGATTTTCCAACCAGGGCATATTTTACCAGAAGGTGCTCCATGGCCAAAGAAAAGCAAGCAAGTCTTTATTTGTATTTTTAACTCCAATTAGGCAGACTTTTGAATCTTGTGGTTAAAACCAACAGAGACCAAGAGGAATAAAAGGAGGTAGTGACTAAGAAGAGTCACACAAGTCATGTTAAGTCATTTCCTCTTTATCTGCAAACACAGTATCGATTATAGTCAAAGTTTGTACATAAAGCTAAAATCGTCCAGGCTTGGCACAATTAGGTTTTCTGATTAAATAAAGTCCTAAGCAATGCAATAAGTATATATCTTCTTAGGCAGACCCACAAACTTCATAATTGGTGGTACATCTAAACCAATGAGTTGCAACCTAGATGGTCAGCTTTTGACCTTCTTTATGTATTATCAGCCTTATTTTTACGTATGGAAAGTCAGAGCTGAAAGATGTGATTGTTTAGACTTTAAGAAGAAATGTATCTGTGGTATGGTCAGTGACATTAATAGTTAGCGTCCATGGATTATTTGAATATATTTAGTTCAGTTTTCAGAACAGATGTATCATACTCATTTCACTGCTGTGGCTGAGATAATACCGTATAATTATTAGGAGAAGCGGAGCAAAATCCGCACAGTGTACTGTATTATACTAACCTCCCCCTCCAAATATTCTCACTCCTGCTTTATGTTTGCAGCTAAACCTGTTTTAGAACAGATCACATGCAAGCACGTTGGCCAGCAAATGGAGCTTTCCTGCAGAATCCACTCTTTCTACCCACAGACTATAAACATTGAATGGTATAAGGAGGATGAAACCTTACCCACACCCGTCTCTGTACTAATCACTGGTGAAGATGGTCTGTACAGCACGACTTCCATTCTGACTTACACCCCAGAGATGGAAGACATTGGGAAAATATTTAAGTGTATAGTTGACCACCAGAGTCTCCTAAAGCTGGAAACCCGTGAATGGAAATTGGAAAAGCAGGGTAAGTAGAGCAAGACGGGACTGGGAAAGGGTGGTAGAAGGAAGGGCCAATGCTTTGGTACCTTATCACCTGCATGGAGATAAAATTGCCTGGCCTAAAAATCACCTCCCCTTCTCTTTGTTGGTGCCTTTACAAAATCTGGACATCAGGGTATCGAGGAGCATTTATTGTTCTACCTTCACTGTCAATGTGTAGTTCTCCAGCCTCAATGACCAACTCCCAAATTTACAAGGTTGAGGGGTTCAGATCGGAGGTCGGTATAAGGTCCATTTGTTAGATCTAAGGCTGGCTAAGTTAGTACACTGAGCTGCTCGTGCGCAGAAAAACCATTGCCTGACACTGAATTTTACATTATATATAAAAAATATAAAAAAGTTATACTAGGCTCTTTGCTTGTGGGATGACCAGATATGAGCATCTTGTGACACCATCTGCATACAGTTCTATTTCTGTGCTCTGGAACTCCCTATGGGGTGCCTATGTTTATTTGGAGAAACCCAAGAAAGGAATCCAATTTAAGTGGAATACTGACTGAGTACCAGATACCAAATGAACCACCTACTGTTCCTCTTTTTACTCTTATTTGACTAACCAGAAGCATGATACCAGTTAAACTCTTTTTACCCTTACCTAGTATCACCAATTATTGATTTTTCTCACAATACAAAAAGACTGTTAAAGTCTTTACTGTACACCCCCTGAAGAAGCCCCAAGTGGCGAAATGCATCGGGACGTTTTATGACTACTCCGGTCAAACAACCCATCGGGTTAGATTTTCTTTGTCTAGTCCAATTATCCCAGTCTTGTGATAATACAGCTAGACTGGGGATATTATGTGAGAAAATATGTACGTAACATAATTATGTATGAATCCAAATTGTATCAATACTTATGATATTTACTTCTTCAACAAAACTCTCTGAACTTTAAACCTCTTTCTTTTGTTTTCTCTTATTTTATCCCAACAGTGCAGTTAAGTGCAGTAAAATGCAATTACTAATACAATACCTAACACTTTTTCTTTTTTTCTTTTTCAGGAACAAAAAGTATAATACAGAATTCCTTAATAAATTGTTCATGATACAGTGGTCAATGATTGGTTACATTACAACGGTATGGTAAAAATACTGTTAGATACTGGTAGATATTCTGTAACATGCCATAATACGTCACAATCTGTAGAATTGATGAAAAAATCACATATATGATGAAGCTTTTAAGTATTAATATAAGTGAAGGATATCTCAAGAAAGCTTCAGACTAAGTCCAAAAAATGTTTACTAGATGGATTTGCACATAACATCCGACACATTTTGTCATCTCCTCTTGTCATCTTCTCTTTATTGGAGCCTGGCTGTTTTGTCCAATTCCATCTGATTTTTACTCTGGCGCATTTTGGGCCTCCCCCAAGATTCCTCTTGCGTGCTTCTTTCTGAGCCCCCCTGGTATGGGTAAGGTGTTGGCTTTATTAGAATGAAGTCTAACCAGAGCAGAAATTTGTACTTTAAGATCCCTCTTGACCTTCGATTCTCTGAATAATAATACAAATTTGAATACAGCACCCCAGTCACAATCACAGCATTTTTGGAGTATAATTAAAGTTTATAAATGGGCAAAACTTTTAGGAAAGCAAGGAGTTTTTTTTTGGGTACCATAGGTGCCCTTTACTTCTTGCCCCATATACGCAACAAGAAGTTAGAGAAAATCCCCCAAAGTGTGAATTCCTGTGTCCCCAGGTAAAGTTGTCCTCGTTTCTCCTCATCCCTTGTTTTAGTAAAGTTAGGAATTTCCCCTAACTTTATATAACAATGATAACCAGTAGAGTGTGAATCTCAACAACACAGAAATCTATAAAAACTTGACAGGAGGTCTATCCCTTACTACTTTTCCCTAAAAAAAAGTTTTGCCTGGTGATACACTTTAATGCAGCATTTTATAAACCTTCTTGTCACATTACTTATTACCTGTTGATCCGGTAAGTAGATCTCTGTTCTTCCACTTTCTGTAACAGACAAACCCTTATAAAATGCCAATGACAGGGGCTGACGAAACACCGGCAGGGGTGCTTACTAAGATCAACTTTCTATGCACCATGGTTTAAAGCTGTATTCCAAAAAGAATACATCCCTTGCTCCTTTGCTTGTCTCTTTAATTTCACCTAAATCTTTATTCCCATCTAAGACTGCCCTGTGCACGAGGTGACAACACATTAATGCAGTTTTAATTATTATTAATAATAAACAGGATTTATTTAGCGCCAACATATTACCCAGCGCTGTACAGTTTCACCGCAAAGCAAACGTTGTCATCATTTTAGGAAAGTGGAAAAAATACAGAATTACTTGCTGGATAAAGGGGTAATAAAATGACCTTATTGTGTTGTATGTTGCTGTATTTGGCCGCTGTTACAGTCAGTCTAACATGCTTTAGAATTTGCAATTTGGAAGAACACAGCTGGTTGGTGAGAGTCTATAATATGAATGTCATGATCCCAGCCAAAATAACCTAAGACACATATTAATGTTGCAGTATTTTTAAATGTATTTTATGATTTTTTATTTTAATAATCACTAACAAGTATTTTTATAGATTTTTATAACTAACAGTGCTGACTATAGGAGTAAGTGTAACTTGTTAAGGATTTTTACAGATTGGGCTTGGTTTAATAAAGCTCTCCAAGACTAGAGACGTATGACTGTCATGGGAGAACCTGGGTGATATAGCAAACCTGAATGGTTTTTTGAAAAGGTATTTTGGTGGCAAACGTTTTCAGTCCTGCAACAGATCCATTCTGGGTTAGCTGCATTACACAGGTTCACCCATGATAGTCTATCTTCTCCAGTCCTGGAGAGCTTTTTTATTATGTTTACTGTTTTGTACTACTGTCTGTGACCATTGTCCATGAAATTAGAAATTATAGGAAATTTCAAAATGTTTGAGCTGCCACCAGAGCTTGAGTGGAAACCTGCAATTTGTTTACATTTGCTCTTCCATTTGCCAGCTTTGTCAAAGGGAGCTGTTTCTCTCTAGGACCGGAAGTACAGGGAAATCTCTCTAATAGTGAAGGCTGACCATACACAGGTGCATTTTTCATTAAACAGTCCGTTCAATAATTCAATTGAACTAAAAGTTTTGACCAACAGTAATTAAAATGCTGGATGGTGCCCCCACCTAAAAGGGTCTGAATAGAACACTCAATATAATATAATAATGATATTGCATCAATACTGAATTAATTAATATACTGCCATGCTTCAATTAATATGTGGTAGTAGAATTGACTGATTTTCATTCATAGTCAGCATTTATATCGATCAAGTTGAATGAAATGAACATTGATCAGACTAGTAGATTTGTGCATAGCTGACATTTCAGGGGTCCTGAGCTCTTCCTTCTCTATGTTTTACAATGGCCACCTATTAATGTGAGGACACAGCAAACTTTGCATAATACACTTATTTTTACCATATTAGTGTTGGCAGTGTTGGGTGATTGCAGAATGGACTGCTGAATGAAGTCCACCTGTGAATCCAAGGTCCCATATTGCAACTTTTTATCTGTCCGCATACATTTTTGTTTTGTTTAAAAAATGTTTCTTTTTCTAGAATATGTTACATGTATAATTTTTGTTGTGTATAATTATTGTATCTTTCATTTTGATTTGTGTATTTGTTATTTCTTCTGAACGTTTTTTTATTCCATATGCAATTCTAGCAGCTAAACATAAATCAGGAGTGTGTTGTAGAACATCTCATGATGCACGGTTGACATGGTGCTGCAGGTTTTTATGTGAATTAGATGGGAAAAACACATGCTGAATGTCGGCCAGGCTCAATTAGTGTTGTAATGTTGAAGACACTTTGTAGCTTGTTCAAGTCACTTCTTCACCTCTAATGGGTTTCAAGAAAAGACTTCAGTATTTATAACCACGGAGAATAAACAGACACGTTAATCTAATCACCATGAAATGTGATAAGGCAGACAACAAGGGTGTAGTAGTAAAAAAAATAAGGGGGGCACAGTAATACGGATTCCTGACCACGCATGCACGCGGAGCCATGTGTCACTCAAAGGGGTGACGTCATGATGCCACAACCTTCCCACTCTCCTATCGCAGGTCTGAGCCTGTCCAGAGAAACAACCAGCCCACCGCCCTGAGCCTGGGATTTCATGCGGGAGACATGGCTGCGGCTTTGGCTGGTGTGCTAAATCAATGGGGGGTCCCAGCGGGATCCTTCTCCTTATCCTGTGGAGGGGCGGACCAGACAGAGCCACGGACCACTAACATTTTTTGGCGACCATTGATATAGTACACCCGAGGGGTGCAAAGTAAGAGTGGGCACGCCTGCCCATTCCCAAAAAAAGTGAGGGCACGGCGTTCCAAAACATGCCTGCCCCACTACACCCCTGCTGTCCAAGTAGAGGATTGTAGGTAAAAATCCCATTGTGGGATGCATAATCTCACCCTTGGTGTCAGGAAGTCTGCATAGATGTTAGTCCTTCAGTTTACATGACGAAGCGCAAATTGCAGGGAAAAGTATAATAAAATGATATGTAGCAGATGGTGGAGCCGGTCCCAGTCTGTGTTCATTGGCGATTTTTCCACCTTGACGTAAATGTTTTTTTGCTATACTTTGTCTCTGGTGTCCAAAATGTGCACTTTAACGTCAGTTCTGGGTATTGACCTGTAGAATGTGTAGAAATTAAAAACTGGGGTCATTTGGCAGCACTTATGTGATCTGAAGAAGTGGCTTAGACAAGTTGTGGAACATCTTCAACATTACGAGAACAAGTCAAATTGAATCTAACCAGCTGCTGCTAGATACGCCATGACTGCATGAATGAAAACCGTTACGTTACAGCTGGACTTGGAAGCTGAGTGCATTTCTGGCAAATTGATTTGTATTCTTTGTATTTTGCATTGAGATAACTTTTGTTTACATTTTTTTTCTTGTTAAGTTTTTGCTACAAAATAAAAAAAAAAGCAAATTTGTTTACTCTCTGACTATTTATTATGGCCAACACAGAACAGCAGTCTACTAGAGCGCATTTTCTGTATCTGTTTTCAATGAACTTGTTCAAACGAACTTATTATTACAAACATGAATTATTGTTTGGGTTTTGATATTTCTTTGTACTTTTTTTCTATAATCTTTTTAAATCCTAAGAAATGTAAAACAATTTTTTAACAACAAAGACAAAAAAAGGTATATTACAACAAAGGTGAACATTAACATAAGAAAACACATTTCCAGTTTTACATAATGGAAAACAATATCAGAACAAGAAGTACAATTAACAAGGCATGGGGGGATATTGGACACAGCTTGGGAAGCACATTGTGTTACAAACATAGGGTCCATGTTCCAAAAATAGGGTCCAAAGGTATGAAATGCTATCCCCAAAAGGCCTTAACTAGGGGGCACATAAAAGATCCCAGGAAGTTTAGGGTGCTAAAAATATTCAAATAGATATGAGAAATCCACATAGCCCACAATTTGGCATCCGTGCCATATAGGAAGATGTCCTTGGGCCAGGACAAAGGGGGATGAAAAGAATAAGAAATAACAGAGAAGAATATAAAGAAGAAAGCAAGACGAGTGAACAGAAAACCAACACCATGAGACCCAAACAAGTATATAGGTTAATAGTTAAGAACCCCAAAAAATGGAGATAACGAGCATCAATTCCACCTAAGAGGCAAGATATCATTCCGTCTGGCTGTTCTCACCAACTTCAATATAATGAATGTCTTCCAATTCCTCCAACCATTCCCTGAGAGATGGGGAAATAATGTAGCACCAATGTCATGGAATAACCATTCTGGCTGCCTTCAGGAAATGTAGAAGGATGTCTTGGTAGTTTAATTAAATTAATTAAATATTTTTATTAGCTTTATTTATCTCATCTATGATTTTCCTGCACAGCCCCCTTTTTTTTGCAGTTTGATGGACAGGCAAAGCCTGCAGTCTCCTGGTATACCAGAGCCCGCAGGTCCCATGATTTCTTGCCCACAGAAAGGTTACAACATTGTTATGTGCAAAAACTTCACCCCATAATGACCAAGGGAAACAGAAAGGAGGTAGACTATTCCTAAAAATGTTGGGAAGGAAGAAGGTGGGAAGAGACCAACGATGATGATGCTCAAGTTGCTGGGAACGTAACAATATTAGGGTTGTTCACATAGCAAAATTAATTTTCCAATTGCAAGAGATATTTCAATTAGCTTAGGTAATGAGATGCTGATCTTCTGCAGTCCATATTTAGGATTTCTTTTGGGGCCAAAATAAAGGATGTTGCAGGCCAGATTTAGCCCACGGGCCAGAGTTTGACACTCCTGCTTTATATCAAACAGTATAATATTATTATAATTATTATTATTATTATTATTTTTATTAATAATAAACAGTATTTATATAGTGCCAAAATATTACACAATGCTGTACTGTATTTAAAATGTAAAACTGATACTTTAAAGACATCCTAAAGTCATTTACAGCACAATTAGTATTAAAAAAAAGCCAGCAAACTTAATTAATTATATATTTAAATCATCATAATTCACATTACAAATACAACCTCAATACCACCTCAACCCATTTTGCAGGCAAACTGCCTGCTTCATCAAGTGTCTAGTTGAGATAATAAAAAGTTGCCAAACTCGCTATTACCAGGTCTATGTAGACGCAAAATACAGGCAAGACAGCAGGATCGGAACACATCCGAACCAAGGAAGGAACATCCAATTGGTAAGTATTGCCAACTTCTTTGGTTTCTTTTAATAATGCAAATTATGCTTGAAATAGATTGTGAAAAACATGAAATAGGTGTCACACTTACCTCTTCCTCACAAAAGCGCGGGCGCCTCTCCCCTGCACATGTGGGTAGTTCTGACTCTGGGCGTGCCTCTGCTCCTAAGCTTTATTAGAAAATAGCCTCCTTCCCTGGGTATTTAGCTAGCTGAGACACAGTATTCAGCATTCCTGCAACATGTCTCCACTAGTGCCGAGCCCCCTAGCTCTGCTGAGCATTTCCTGTACACCTCCACTAGTGCCAAGCCCCTTAGCTCTGCTGAGCATTTCCTGTACACCTCCACTAGCGCCAAGCCCCCTAGCTCCGCTGAGCATTTCCTGTACACCTGTTTAATTCAGTGCTTTCCCGGTCCAGCTTCTGTGTTAACCCCTTGTTGCCTGGTCTGTTGTTTTCAGCCCATTCCCTTGTGCTGTTCCAATGTTCCTCCCAGTCTGTGGATATTCCTGTGCCTCCTGTTGCTTCCATTGTCTCCTGTGTTCCCTGTGTCTGCAGTGGCCCCTGTGTCACTGGTGTCTATTTTCTGCATCCCTGGGATTTGACCCCTGGCTTGTGATCTGACCTCTCTTGCTTGCTGCCTGGCCTGACCTCAGCCTTCCTTGACAATTCTTCTTCTTAGTGATTTGGTACTGTGTATCTTCCTGCCCACCTTGGTGTGCCCAATGACCACAACCTGGCGATAACCAGCAGCGCATAATCCTCACCACTAGAGGCTCTGGAGAAGACCTGGTTACTGCTTAGACTCTAAGCCTTGGCCTTTCTCAGGGCTCACTACATTTCTGTGCAAGCTGTAGTGCCACCTAGTGGCCCTGCCCCCCCCCTAGCGTGACAATAGAGGAAACTTTGGAACTGGATTATTATTCCCCTATTATGCTCAAAACATTTTTAAAGTTGGGAATACTTACCTTTCTTCGGTTTGGATGTGTTCCAACCCTCCTGTCTTGCTTGTGTTGTGATAGGCTAAAGCAGAAAAAGTTGTATTTAGTCGCTATGTAACTTGCATTTAATCTGAATTATGATATTTTAAATATATAATTAATAATATTTGCTGGCATATTTTTTTGAATTAGTATTTTTGTAGTAAAAGATACATACATACAAAATCAAATATAAATTAAATCTAAATAAAGAAAACATGACATTAAATCATAAATAACAGGAGGGTGGGGAAGGAAAGTGGAGGGATGATTAATAGGAAGGGGACTCTAGTGTAGCCCTGATCAACAGACATTTGTTTGAACTGTAGATTTACGATATTATCAGCAAGCATATATATCAGCAAGCCTTCCTGGGCATAACTTTATAGTAGCATTTTTTAAATACTAATTGTGCTATAATTGACTTCAGGATGCCTTTAAAGTCCCAATTTAGATTTTTACCCTTTTATTATGTATACTATAATGCACTGCTGCATGCATTTCTGTGTGCTCACAGGTAGCCGCTCTGATGGACATGCCTTGTATATAATGTTTGGTATCCACATGCATTACTTTGTTAACATTGCTGAACTCTGCAAAGGGAGATAATAAGTTTTAGGTGTAGAATACCAAAGTTTTTAATTTATTTAATAAACCTGTTTTATAAAACACTAACAAGCTGTGTCTGTGTGCTTATAAGGGATGAGCAATGAAAAAACATTCCTAGTGATAATCAATGTACAATATATTACTATATAATATATTACAATATAGTAATATAATATATACAGAGCTCAGCAGTCCGGGGAATGTTATGAGCAGCAAAGTGTATAAATGTATTCAGAAATAATTCTGCATTTCATTCTCTGTTTGTCTGTGCAGTGCTGCTGGCAAATCGCTCTAGCACTGCGTATCATTATTTCATCATGTTTCATGACATTGACATTTTATTAACTATTTTTGATATATTAGGACAATACGGGCATGTATATATAAGAATGAACTCGAATGAGCTCTGAGAACTCTCTTAAGGATGAAGTAATTGTTTCCGGTTGGCTACATTCCCAGCTCACAGGAAAGTTGAAAGCATGAAAAGGTTGTTCTTCCTGCAACAGCGGCTTCTATTGTTCACAAACAACGTGGTGTGCTCTCAGTCTGCAGCTGAGCTCAGTAAAACAACATTACCAGGATGGCGTTTGGGCAGACATTAGGAGATGTGGTCATTCTGGGATTATTGGTGGCAATCTGCTTTCCATACATGGGTCATTCAGAAGGTATGTCATCTTGTCTGGTGCTGGTTGTTGGAATGTGGTCAGAATTAGAGACCTTGAGGATTGCTCTTTTCACTGCCTGGATAGTACGGAAGGCCTTGTGGCCACCTTAATAACCTCAACTCCATCCAAGCTTTGAATTTGCCCTCCAACCTGCCCTTTAGTTGTATGGATAGGCTCTCCTCCTTTAGGCTACATACACATGTCAGATGATTCTCGTCACCTTGGCACTTTTCCGACGTCGTTCATGGATCTGTCCTGGCAGATCCATGAACGATGAAGGATTGTAATACAAGTGAAAGTGGTGCCGTTCCGTCATTCTCCCCCCTCCCCTCTCCATAGAGGAGAACGGTGCTGTATGTATTATGCTCATTCAGTCTTTTGTCATTGGAATGGTTCCTGAAAGATCTTTCCAACGACAAATATTAAAAATATGTACTCAGCCTAACTCTGACATCTCACTGCACACTGTGCTCTTCTCACGTGATTTAATACAGCCCACCGAGTCTGGAGAAGATAGGCTATCATAGGTGAACCTGGGTGATCCAGTAATCTGGAATGTATCTGGTCCTATGCTCTAATTTTTCAGGCTAGGCACACCATAAGACCTTTCCTATCTGATCGCTTCCTATTGGTTAACCCCCCTAGCAATAATCCCGAGTCACACTTGGGGTAGCTTTAAACTAAAAAAAAAAAACACTTACCTTGCTCTGTTGTTGTCCTCCGTCATCCTGCTGGTCCCGGCAGGTCCTGGGGACACGTCCTTCCTCCTTACCCATATTCTGGTCCAGGAATGGACAAATTGCCAAATAACAGGAAACGATTTTAAGAAATCTATTCTAGACTTGCTGGATCACCCTGGTTCACCCATGATAGTCTATCTTCTCCTGTCTTGGTGAGCTTTATTAGTTCAAGTCCAATGTACGTTAGAATCTGCAGCTAGTCAGATGGAGCCCACCTTCATTTCATGTCTAGCATCATCTAGGCATCCCTCCCTGGCACGGGTCTTGCCCACTCTTTACATTCATTGGATTTCAGTTCTTCCAATCATAGGAGCTCTGCATAACATGTGAGCGTTGTTTCGGGTGGTCTGCATGCAAATAAAGCCTGATTAGGAAAGCACATTCCTCACACTGACATCCAGCTGTCGAGGCATGTTTGGAATTGTGTAACTCCACCATAAGCGAGCCCACTGGTTTCTGAGAATTCTTGAGATGAATGCAGAAATCAGAACTTGTGGTGTTTTCTGTAAGCTTTGTACAGCACCCCTCTGGACCCACTTACCTTGCACTGCAAAACTGAAAACTAAAATTAATTAGCTTGTTGATAATTTTATTTGGACTGGCTTGGGGAGGGGGTTAAAACATTTATTGTGTAATCATAAATTGATCACATCCATAAATATATCTATCCCATTGCATATATTATTGCATATTATTATATATATTATGCATAAAATTATTATATATTGCATAATATTCCAGAATATTTCAGAATCTCAGAAAATACTTCACTGCAATTAAAAAATATCTTAAATGCAAAAAAACAAAACCTTTACATGTAGCATGTGAGACTGACACACATATATATTATTCCATTTTTATGTGTGGTCATATGACCACAAACCCCTTCGGGCAATGGGCCTTCTTTGGATGGGGGCCAGGGACTTTCCAAGGGAGTAATGTCAAGACTAGATAACATTCCAGAAGTAGGCAGAACAAAGCTGTAGACAGGACATACTGTACCTCTAGAAGTATAGTGCATATGGGGCCCAATCCATAGCAATACACCTAATGTTGCAGGAAAGACCCGGGCACCGGCAAATCATTGGAGGGCATCTACATATCATTGAAGGCCTATCAACGAAATTTCATTTTTGAACAGAGGACTTGCAGGATCATCATGTAATTATTCTGTAATAAGAAAGCAAATTTAACCTGAGCATTATATAATTTATTATAATATGATTAGATTGTAATTGGGCGGAGGGCTCCAAAGTGCTCGCCTGTGCTCATTCTGACAATGGTTTGTCGGACTTGAAATGGGTTACCTAGTCTTTCTGGGTTGTTTAAACCTGCAGCTTTCTCTATTACCTTCCTAGGGCCTGTTCAGATTATTGTGTTGCAAGTAAATGTTCATATCGGTGGCACCCTAACACACATGGTGGTCCATGAAATGTTACAAAACATACCATGCTGCATGGTGCAATACAAATGTTGTGTTGAACATTGGAAAGGGATCTGCATTTGTGTATTAGGTCTTAAAGTCAGGTGTGGGCAGAGGATATCACATCCAAGAATTCACACACAGGAGCTGCACAATGCAATGGATTTGTATGATATTTCTGCTATTTTATGATATCCAATTTGGGCACCAGTTTGCAAAAAGGGCATTGGAGAATTGGAGAAAAAAGGACAACTAAACTAATAAAAGGAATGGAGGAGCTCAGCTATGAGGAGAGATTAGCTGAACTGAATCTATTCTCCCTTGGGAAGAGACGTATAAGAGGGGATATGATCACCCTATATAAATATATAAATGGTCCATATAGAGAACTCTCTTCCCAATTATTCACTTTAAGGTTTGTAATGACAAAGCACAAGGGGGCGCTCTTTGCGTCTTAAGGAATAGAAGTTTAATCTCCGGATAAGGAAGGGATTCTTAACTGTAAGGTTTGTGAAGATGTGGAATCGGCTCCCTCAGGTTCTCGTGTTACTCGGGGTAGAAAATAGTTGCTGAAAGCGGTAATCTACCACACTTGGGGTAGGTAAACCTATGGGAATTATTAGTAAATACAGCCTTACCTGATCTGCCGGTGCCTCCTGCGTTGTCCATCGCCACGATTCCTGTCTTTCTTCTTCCTCTGGCATCTTCTGCACACAATGAGTCCCCGGTGACGTCGGCGCGTGTGTGCGGGAAATTCAAAATCCATTTGTATTGCATTTAATACAAAATACCTGTAATGATTGCAATACATTGGATTTATATGTGTAAAAGCAGTACATTGTATTTCATGAACATTTATTTTATAGTATAATATCATAGTATGAGTACAATGATTTTTTTATTTAAAAAAATAAATAAATACAAAATATATATTTTTTTAATTTTTTTAATTTATTATTTTTACATGATTTTGTGTTCCAAACTCATACTATTATGTTACAGTGTAAAATAAATTTACATGAAAAGCAATGTACTGCTTTTAGACATATAAACCCAGACAGAAATGAACGGCTAGGGAGGTTAAGAGAAAGCTGGATGATTTCTGGAAGCATAGAATATAACCGGGGATTAAAGTATTAAAGACAACAGTGACTGCTGATCCAGGGAGATTCCAATTGCCTCGCAGGATCAAAATGTTTTTCTAAAATTGCACCAGGGTTTCTAAGCAGTTTTTTGCCTTTCTAGGGTTCAACTATGTCTATATGTTTTTCTTTGGGATATGTTTGTTTCTCTAGTGGTTGAACTTGATGAACTTTGATGACCATGTCATTTTAAAAATGTGTTTTATTTTTCAGATATAGATATTGTGGGGATGCAATCCCCCATCAAAGCACTGCTAGGAGAGAATATAACAATCCCGTGTATTCTGCCTACCAATACCCAAGAATTAAATCCATCTTCTGTTGAAGTGAGTTGGACAAAGAAATCATCCGGTGGAGAAGAACAAGTTGTATATAAGTATTTAGGTAACAGTCATGAAAAGCAAAGAGCGGGAACTTCTATGGAAAAGAGCGGATTAAAAAAAGGAAATGCCAGTCTCATCTTACAGGATGTGAACATAAATGACACAGGGGAATATACCTGTAAAGTGTTTTTCACACCTGATAAGGCAACAGGAACAATTAAAATGAAAGTATTAGGTAAGTGATATTATTGAATTCTAAATTAATATATATCTTGGGGCTTTTTTAAGAAAACCAATGCTGACTGCTTCTGAAAATGCTAATTTCATTGGCAGTCTTTGTGATTCACTGAATTCTGGCAGCCCATCAGCTAGCATTTCAAGAAGGAGAGGTCACTAGTTGCAGCCAGTAGTAATGTGGTTCTAAAAACCATTTATTGTTCTTTAATGGAACTTTAGATAATACAAACTTTATTAAATTAATAATAACATAATGAGATTTGGCTTTCTCTATGTCTTTGCTTCAAAGTTGATGCTTTAACAAAACATTAAAGAGTCCAACTAACTCATTAAAAATCACAATACAATGTACAAAAAGAACATAATTTAATATCAGGTATATAATATTTCTATGCATGTAAATTTTTAAAACATGCAATGGGCACATATTCACCCACCACTGCAGAAACGCTTGTTCAGATCTTCCAACAGTAAACCAGCCTTGTTAGAAGATGTGATTGATGGCATTATTAGGAATAAAAGGACTGATTTCTTTATAAAAAAGAGACTGTTAAAAAAGATATGCATTTTTATTATAGTATAGAGAACTAACCCTGCACGCCTGGTCTCCAGCTGCTACTCTGCACATCTCCTCACATCCTGGCTGCATTATATACCAAGATACACCTAGGATCTACTTTTACAAGATCCCTGACCTAAGTGTAGGTTCCTAGCATGTAGAACACAAGACCACTTATACTATATAGAAGAACCTATCTACACTTGACTGCTAATATCCTTCGGAGATATAATATTCCTTTGATCTTGCATACAACCTTAAAACATTTGTCTTCACGCAAGTAACCAACGCATGCTGTCAATAATACTCCTGAAGAAGCCACACGCGTCGAAACGCGTCGGGTATATCCAACAACATGCTTTGATGATCAATTACTATATATGGTTAATAATATATATGCTAATGAGTTGTTGTATGTTTAGTGCCAATTCTTGGCCTATGCTGAACCCCAGGATAATATGGTGGTTCAAATCAACCATAGATTACTATGTATTGTATTAAGTAATCACAAGATTCTAATTACTATTTTCGACCACTAGTTTTGTACAGTGGGACTTCACAATTGTCAAGTTTTATTATAAACATTGTATATATGTTTGAATATACTGTTTGTGGCAAAAAACCTGCTTGAATCTCTGTCTTTGAGATTGTCTTTGTTTTGATATAGGGAAATAATATATAATAATGGGAGCCAATAGTGGAAAGTTAGAAGAAAGTTCAGCTTTATTAATCTGCCAGGGAACAAATAAGATTTATTTTAGGAAAAATCTTTAAGACTGATCAAACAATTTAATAGAAGACCCGCTTTGATGTAGTCTTGTATTATTATATTATATACATAATATATATTATAATCCTGTATTATTATATTATATATATATATAATTATATTGTTCAATCATTGGGATATATATTGCGGTAATGGTGGGCCATGGCCTCTGCAATGCTAGAACTACAGGTAAAACAGCTTGGGCTGTATCTATGAGAAATTAAAGACCTGTAAAATGTTCACAATGGCAGTTAATAAAAAGTTCTGAATCTAGATATCTCAAATTGAAAAGTCTGATAGTTTTCTCCAAAACAACAAAAAGTTTGAGAAATGGTTGTGCTTATGTCAGCTGAAAATTCAGCATATGTAAAGCAGTCGCCCAACGTCATTCATAAATCAACCCTGGCAGATCAATGAATGACCGGCTGGGAACCACGGCTATGCTTTCCTATAGAGGAGAGCACAGAAGGTTATGTGTTTCGTTGTTTTCCCCCTTCCTCTCTCTATAAAACAGAAAGGCACTGTGTGTGCAACACTCCTTAAGTTAAGTCCACTTAAGTTTGAAGTGGCAGTTAGTTACAGAAAAACATTGATCATTAATTCAGTTAATAGTAAAAAAAACTCATGCTAATTTACTCCAATCTAAAGGCAATATGGCCATTTAGGGCTGCATGCATAACTTACGTTGCTTTTTAAGCCGGATTATTTATTATCCTCATTTCTTAATTATGAAAATTTGATTTTTTTGCAGCACAACCGAATGTTGTTGTCACTTCTAGCAAATCTATTGTTGAACCTGGAAAGGAGAAAACTTTCACTTGCAATGCCACTAAGTTTTACCCAAAAGAGGTGAAGATCCAGTGGTATAAGTATAATAGGAGTTCTTTTACTTGGTCTTCTTTGGGCGGAGCAACTTATACGACGGCGGTAGAACAGAACAGCGATGGAACGTTTAATGTGACCAGTTTACTTATTGTGGTACCCAATAGTCTAAAGGAAGATGGAGATAAGTTTTCTTGTAATGTGACACATGAGTCCCTGGACCATGATAAGAATGTCACAATTATTCTTAAGGTAGAAGGTAATTATCTATCTATCTATCTATCTATCTATCTATCTATCTATCTATCTATCTATCTAT
>NC_092866.1:60956122-61026322 GCF_032062135.1 Pyxicephalus adspersus | reverse complement strand
TCCCTCCATCTCTCCCCACTCTCCCTTCTCTTCCCTCTCTCTCTCCTTCCTCTCTTTCCCCACTCCATCTTTCTCTCATCTTTGCTCATATTTCTCAACCCCTCTCCCCCAAATGTTCAAATGCTGGTTCAGTAGGAAGCAATGCAGCGTTTAGGGCTGCCAAGTGGTTACCAAGAATCTGAAATGTTGCGGTTGCAGTTCCTTACGCCTTCCTTACACCACAGATCAGCTTCCTTGAGTGAGACAATACATGTATATTCATACTATGGTGAGGATAAAGCTACATGTAACGTCTCACCCATAATAGCACATTTAAAAATTAATTGGGGTAAATGCTGGGAATGCTTGACCCTCTGCGAGTCCAAACCTTGCCTTTCTGTTAGGTTACAGTCACAAATGTATTCACCTACATAATATTGCTTGCATCAGTTTTGCTTTCTATTCACTCGAAGTCTTGAAATCAGTGTTTCCTGGCCTTTTTAACATAGGGGAACCAATGAAATAAATTTTTGGTCTTCAGGGAGTGTGTGTGGTGATCAGTAGCACAATTGCCTCCTATATTGCTGGTCAATAGTAAGAATGTCTTTCTTACAGATAATTATTTATTGATTATTAGTAGTATTGGACCTGAGAGTCACAAATTGCTCATTGATCAAGAAACCCTAAGCAGCCCCTGGAGGAACCCTAGATGAGAAACATTGCTTTTCATCGTTGTTTTAACTATTATAAGTTGTGATTTCTACAAATAAGAGCATGATTACAAGAAATGGATTTCCCAGTTTGATATATTTTTCGGATTTGTGTCATTACAGAGCCATCCGGTAATCTGTTGTCTACAATACTAAACATCAATCTGATCCCTGTAATCTTGGCTATAATAGCAGTTTTTGCGGTGGGTATATTTAAAGGTAAGTCATCACAAATTGATAAGGAAATCTGAAAACTTTGTTGATAATACATTAAAATATCCATTTTATCTCTTTCTGCAGTACCACCAAAGATTTCAGACATTGTGGGACTGGATGATTTGGTTCATATGAAGAGATCAGCTCTGACCTTCATGGTTTCTGGTTTCAAACTAAAAGAAATTGAAATACATTTGTACATAAAGAGAGCAGGATTAGAAGAAAAATATAAAGTGGCATCCTGGAAATATCTTTCCCACAATGTGAAGCAGTCTACAGAAGACCATGCGAGTGGAGGAATTGGTATGGTGAACTACAGTGAGGTCTCTTCCCAGAAAAATGAAATCCTACCTCTCAAACTAAAAGGAAGCTTCATGTTCTACAGCTGTCTGTGTTCTACTCATATAACTCCGGACAAAGACATGGATGAAGGGGCAGAATTATTCATAGAAGTGATACACCCTGCTAGGACATTCCAGACTGTAAGCCAGATGTTAAACATAAGCGAAGGTAAGCTCCAAAGGCACAAAATCTAATGAAATTAAATTTTATAAGGAGCTAACGTTATATACTTAGTACAGCATTGTGTTAATGGAGAGCTCCATATATGCTTACATTTATCCGGAACACTTATTAGGAAGATTTATAGTATGCGTGCCATCCTTTAGACAAGTAAATGAGTATCAGAATTTGTATTTTTGTCTGCCCGGTCTAGAGATTCACAAGGAAAAGCAGCTCATGCCTCATTCTTCGCTCTCCTGCTATCATCTGTCTATCTGATCCTATCAGCCAATGTTAACTTTCTGCATTTTTCTAAAGTCGTCATCCATCCCCCTCATTCCCCCACCACCTACCCAGGGCCTGGCATCTTTGGTTCTTCTGTCTGAAGTGTAGGGTGCAGAGCACCTGGCTCCTCGGAGGTTGAACAGCAGGGACCTTCCTGCCCCTGACAACTAGCAGCCAACAGTAATGGTTCATGTTGTGTCATTTAACAACCATTGGGTCCCCAAAAATCACAGCAAAGAGCATTCTGTTAGCTGATATTTCCCTGCTGTGTACCTCCCTGAAGAATGATGGCACAGAAGATGTCCCAGCATCCAATGCTCCTGGTCCTTACACTCAAAGTAGGGGTATTAGGAATGGGCCTGCTTAAAGTGGAACAAAATTCTGAAAATACTAACATTTCCCTGATCCATCACAGATGCAGCCATTTTCTTTCTCTATCTCTTCTGCATTGCGATCTTTGACCATCTTGATTGGCCAGGCTGGAATGACGTAGCTTAATGACGTGAATTTTGACAAATGGCTGGAGATCAGTTGGATGTCATTTTGTTTAAAGTGGTCCTTTAGCTCCACTCTTTGAAATGTAAGCAGATCATGGATAGTGGCAGAGGTTTGATGAATGCTATACATAGCTATCTAAATATATAAAGATGTGATAAAAACCCCAAAATCCCTTCATGAATGAAAGAACTGAATCCAAATGAATAGAGGGAATGGGTCAGGGACAGTTGGGTTGGGGGAAGAAATGCCTACATGCATACATCAAGTACAATACACATGGTCCTTCTTTTTGCTTGCATATCAGCTATTGCTTTTAGCTTTTTCCTTAAATGATTAGATAATAATTATACGAACATTATTGGATGATGCACACCAATACCAAAAAAAGATACTTGGATATAGAAAGGCCAACATAAAAGAGACAATGGATGAGAAGGTGTGCATGTATGTTCTTTAGCTACTGGGTCTGATTTCATAAGGTTCTCCAAGACTGGCGGAGATATACTATCATGGGAGAACCTGGGTGATCAAGCAAACCTAGAATAGATTTTCCAAAAAAAATTGTTTATTGTTTTTAACCCTGGATCAGAGCCATTCAAGGCTAGCATGATCACCCAGGTTCACCTGTGATAGTTTTCCCTAAAAGAACATGTAATAAACAGGGACATTAAGGAGCTGTGTCTGATGACATTTTGAAGACAGTAATTAAACTTATTGCAGGTATTGACACTGTTTGTCTTTCTTTACCTTTTAAAGCCGAACGAGTTGGTAAACCATTCACATCCAAGAATTTGGGGACCCACGTTGGCCAGTAGATGGTCTTCTTCCGAAGAATGTCCTCCTTCCATCTGCCTTCTATAGACCTTCAATGGTATGAAGAAAAGGATACAAACCCATGGCCATGATTGAAGTGATGTGAAAGATGATTTGTAAAGATCTACATCCATTCTGAAATAAAATCCTGAGACAGAGGACACTGGGATAACATTAAACACAACAAATCCTATTTCTAAAAAAATGTCATCCAACCTGTGCCAACCCTCATCCCACAGTACCCAGTGTTACTAGAAATACTCTATGGTCCGTTATTTGTCCATTTGGTCAGCATGATTTTGCACCAGTCTTAATTCTATTCAATTCATTTATTATTATATGGAAATGTACAGTAAATGCTTACTTTTAACAGATCTTGCAGCAACTTTACATGTTTGCATTAATATATTTCTAAGAATATAATGTTTTATTAAAAAAAAAAAATCTTATACTTAAAACAACCTTTTAGTGTTAGTTCTTGCTGAGCTCAAGTCTGGTGACTTTGCCTAGGCTGAGATGACATCATCAGTTTGCTGCAGATAGGAAGAGGAGTAAGGCAGCAACATTGCAACTTTATAAGGTGTTAAAGTTAGTTAATAATAAAGTTAGTTTACTAGGTTCTAGGGCCAGTTTTAGAGTAGGGAAAAAACTGGACATTTGTGAAGGGAACTGCAATACTGTTCAGGCAAGGCCCCTATTTTTTATTTGCCCGGGACCCCATTTTGTCTAAAACCTTCCCTGCTAGTTTCATCTCATTTCGTTTGGGGAAAGTTGTTTACAAAGCTCAATACCTAAAACTGTATTTTTACATACTGTGTAAGAGCAATGATTTATCTTGCTCTCTGCCTGCCAGTCTGCTCTGTATTATTTCCAGTTAGAGTTAGAGAGTTTAAAGACAAGCAATCTGCTCCATATTATTTCCAGTGAAAGAGAGAGAGTCTGAAAGCAAGCAGTCTATGCTGTATTCCCTCTATAGAAAACCCTTTGGGTCTCCTCCGTCCATTGGGCCTAATTCATCAATGAAATGCGTGTACACTGGATGCGTGTACATTCGCGCCGGTCAGTGACCTCTATTAGTGTGAGTCGGGCCCGAGTTCTAGTAAAGTTCTAGAGTTTTCTGCAAAGATCTCAAATACACCAATTAAGGCGATTGATTTTCAGCTCCACGATTCAGAAGGAGATGTTAACCTCAATGATGAGGTGATAGCAATTGATTAGCGCACACCTGCGCCCTGTTCTGTGCGCATCTCCAGTCCATTTTACAGGTCAGTTTGAATCTTTAATGCTTGATGTTTTTTTTTAAGTGTTACTTTTTTATGTTACATTCTACTCATTCACAAACTTGCTTCATTTAAAGGGACATTTGTTGCACTTCTTGTTACTTTTTCTTTTGGTTGCAACACTACAAACTCATTTCTATTAAGCTGGATATATACTAAGTGGCACTTTCTAATATGTCATCACACAATAGTATGAGTGTAAAAAAATATGCGAACAAACATTTGTGACCTCATAAAAATTTTGTTCCAGTTTGACTTTAGAGAAATCAAATATTTTAGTAAAGGATTATAGGCAAACATGTTATAATACATGTATTAAGGAACATTTAGTGATTTCACTTGTGTGTGAATGTCAAAATACATTTAAATGTATACAAATACATATGCATTTTCATTATTACTATTTTAACTGGACTGGTTTGTGTGTGATTGTTAATTTCATCTGTTGCTGCAATGTTTTTGTGCCTGGTCTGTAATGCCAGTTTCGGTAGTTTACCAATTCTTCAGCAATGTGTCATTTTTTCCACAAGTATTGAGTACAAATGTCTGCATGGTTTCCACACCAAACTCCTACTTGACCCCCCTCGTTGCCTTTGTCACATATTGGTATTTGAATGTATTATGTGTATATTCCTTTTCTGAATAAACTGTCATGATTTTATCTCTTTTGTTTGTTTGTTTTTTTATAGCCTGACATTTGCACTCATGTTGATTTGCCGCCACACAACTCCTGTGTTGTATGAACTATATAACCTAAACAGTTTATAAAAATAAATTTCCTGACACAACTGTAACATATAATTTCACTGATAAATAATATCCTGAAACAAACACGTAAGTAAAAATTTAAATTCCGGAAAGTTATATCCTCCGTGGTCTCTGAATTCCATCAGACACCAAGTTGCTTGTTCATTTTGTTCAGGGCATCGCTGACAATGTCCAATTCATGGCGTAAGTCACTCACCACATCGGTGATACTCTTGGTGTCTTTTAGTACCTGGACGCTCTGGGTGTATGGGTTGTATTTCAGTCCGAAGGGGCGCTTAATTGTCTTTGCAAACTCTCTAGAGAAAGGAAATGAATATATTATTGCAATACATCAGCTAAGTATAGCTTTATCGTTTAAATCAGTGTTTCTCAACCAGGGTTCCTCCAGAAATTTCTAGGGGTTCATTGAGCAATTAGCGATCTGTGGCTCTTAGGTCAGTTACTATTGACACCAATTAACTTTTTGGCTTGCTTCATTTTTAATATGCTCATGGTAAACCTCAACAGTAAATCAATAAGTACAACAAAGTTTGCAATCATTACTGGGCCCATGGGGCTCACAGTCATAGTCATAAAAGGCATTTTTCACAATGACTATCACATTAATGTCCACTAATTAGCTAGTTGGGCCTCTTGCCGTACCCATTACTACCCCTTGAAATTTTCATTTATGCTTAATATTTCTATAGTAATGAATTTGCATGTTAAAGAAAAAAAATCAAAACTGGTTTCCATTTTAGAAGGGTCAGCCGTGTCCAAGTATTCGCATTTCATTTTTGCCACGAGAATTTTCATTGGACTGGACCAGTTGCAGTTTGCACGACTTAGCCAGAAAGTAAAAAAAACAGCCATATATTTGTGGTATGTGCTCCAAGGCAAGATGTTTATTTTTGAACATTTGAGGATGTTAGGTTTGCTAGTTAAGGTTTTTATTGGTGCATGTTTCAGCTTAGAGTAGCTCAAGGTTAGCAAATGCAATTAGAGTTTGTTTTGGGTTGGACCGCATATTAAGAGTGATAGTGATTAGATTGACATAAAGTTGTATTTTATTACCTTTTTGTTGCCCTCCCTACTTTATTTTCACTTCTTTAGGTCTAGTAATTTTTAATATCATGGCACCACCATGTGTCCATCAACATGTCCAATAAACATTTCTAGTGACCATTAAGGCCACTCTTATTGGATCGGTAAATGGCAATTGGCAAGGCTTAACCACAATATCATGGAGATCAAACCCTAGTAACACAATTTATTTTAATCACAGAGGACAAGAGGAATATTTTGAGTGATAGAGGTAAACGATCACATAAGAATTCAATAGGGTTTATTCACTAAAGAAAATAGGCTGTTCATATAGCAAAGTGAATTATTCTCTTGTAAAGAATATTTTACCTAATAAGCTTAATGAATGAGATCAACTTCTAAAGACTTTAACTATCCAATAATATACAAGAAAAATGTTTCTTAGATTTTCGTGCCTATTAGTTTATTCCTTGCAAATTGTATTTTCACCACATTCATTTGCAAGGTGATAATGTACCTTGGTAAGGTAACAGCCTAAATTCCTTTAATAAATCAGCCACAATGTGCTCACTGCTGGGTAGTTAGGTATTGGTGAGAATGCTTGAAAACCTACCCCCCCACACACTGCAAAACCTTAAGAAGCCACTAGAGGGAGCCCCAATACCACTTTTTTTTACATTTGTTTCTGCTAGTATTTATCCAGCACAATACCCTATCAAGAATTTAGGATTAGTTTATAGGTATAAAACACGGCCCTCTACTATTTGAACGACAGGCTGAACATTAGTAACAGTGCAATATAATTATTCTAAATAATAAAGTACTTACCTCATTTTTTCTTTGGCTTCTTCAAAACTATCAGAGTAAAAGTAGACATCCTGGAAGGTGGTGATAATACATTCCTGGTTGCAGGTCACAACAGGGTCAAAAGGCTTCACTTTGGCATTACCGGAGAGCGAGTGCTGGAAGAAACCATGTAATCAGTGATATTACCTTCACCTGCCGGTGGTTTTATGTTTTGGTTAATTAGTGTATATCATTCAATTGTTATTTTATTTAGTAAAATGATCAGTTAGACATCGCACTGAAACTTACTTTGAGTTCACTGATGGAGGAGAGCAAACCAGCTCCGTATACCTTCAGCTTCCCGTCTTGTTTGCAAAGACCAAACTCCACCGTGAAAAAGTAGCACTGCATGAAGAATGAAGAATTATAGGTAAGTGAAATTCACATATACAGTCAGAAACATTCCGATATATTCCTGGACAGTTTTAATTTACAGCCATGTTGTTTTTCCTTAATTTTATGCTGTCCATGTTCCAATTGGAGAGAGTTAAGAACAAGTGATTTATACAAAATTAAAATGAATTTCCATCTAGGACAATTGTCACCATTGGATTATTGCCCCAAGTACCAGTTTTGGGTCAATTGGTTAATCCACAAAAGGGTTTCTACGTACCGTAGCCAGTTTTTGTACAGCTTCATCAGATGCCCCCAAAGATGCCAGACCGATCTCCTGAGAAAACTGGGCAAAGCTTGGCTCTGCTAGGAGGGGGACGTGTCCGAGGAGTTCATGGCAGGTGTCACTGGAAGAAGAAATAAAATGTTGTTACAAAGATCTACATTGATATTACGTTACACTCAAATTGTATCGCTATTGTATGTATGTTATCCTCGACTTGCATCCTGCTTGCAACTGGACAGCACAGGGAGAAGCAGCACGGTGCTGAGGTAAAGCCATGCACCGTACAGACTATTTAATCCGTACAAACTAGAATGCCACCTTTAGGGAGCAAGACCCATGAGGTTTTCTATTCTTAATGGGGCAAAGATAGTTCCATGTTTGGAGAAGTGCAGGACATGTAACCTGGTTTCATTCATGCACAATGGAATGGAAGAAGGGGTGCTCTGTGGTTGGGGAACAGTCGGTCATGTGACCCCTTTAAATCTGTACAACAACTTTTTGCTTTGCCCTGAAATTCGCACATTGACATGCAATTAAGTGTAACCTGCTGTAGATGTAAAATGTACCATGTGATCTCTCATCAGCTGCCTTGTATGCTTTTTTGGTGTCTAGACATTTATAGCTGTGGCTGGTAATGCTAGCAGAGTTCAGGCAAATGTGAGATGTTGGGAAAAAGATGCCGATTAAACAGAATCATAGACTGTAGAGATACTTACGGCTCAGGTGTGTAGAGGGGATCGGAGCTGTGTCGGACGTATTGTGTGCAGTGGAAAACCCGGAACGCTAAACCAGCCAGGAAATCTCTTGGGGATAAATACCCGGCCACGGGGCGGATAGTGAAGCCTGTGCGCTCTGGAATAAAACACATATTGCTGTTAATAGGAATAGATACCCAAGATAAAATAATAAAATAAAAAATAAATAAAACCATGTGGTCCATTGAGTTTGCCATTTTGTTTTTTTTTATTACCATTTTTGTCCCATGCATTTCTAAATTCACTTACTGTTCACATACCCTTCCTCAAATCAATGAGATCAT
Source organism: Pyxicephalus adspersus (assembly GCF_032062135.1). Classification (NCBI taxonomy): domain Eukaryota; kingdom Metazoa; phylum Chordata; class Amphibia; order Anura; family Pyxicephalidae; genus Pyxicephalus; species Pyxicephalus adspersus. The sequence continues at coordinate 61,017,745 of NC_092866.1, read as the reverse complement.
TAAGCCCCTCCTGCACCTTCAGTTACCCCAATCTGGATTGTTCTTTTTTTTTGCAAGCTCTAATATCTCCCTCGCCCATTCATACCTTTCAGAAAGCGGGAGACGTCCTCCAGTTGTGGTATGTTGTCCTCACGGTAGCCGCAATGTTTGTTCAGCAGGGGGAGGTTCTTCAGGTACTCCCGGCACGCGTGAGTTGGGTACAATTTATTGAGCTCCCGGAAAACAGTGCCCCAAGTCTTCACCTCCTCTTCTGTAAAGTCGATACGATGAATTGGGTCCCCACTATTAAATAAAAGAGACTTTTAATATTTTCACTTATTCATTACATATTTATATTTAAATCCTGGACTCTATGAATATTCTGTAATTGTTTGTAGATAGGGTCAGCCATATTTGCTCAATATACTAATTATATATAAAAATGCCCCTATGTGGCTGATATCTAATCTCAACTGTTCTTAGGCATTAGGAAGGGACAGATTACAAATTTGCAGTTAACCCAACTTTTTAAGCCCAATTAACAGTTACAATGTTAGTTTTCTCCACGTTCAAACCATCATAGCAGTATTTTTTTTTTGGAAATCCACCAATAACATAGACCACATGTAATTGACCACATCTAAATAGACCACACTTTCATCCTTTGGCCTTCTCTCCTTCCTCAAGAACTTATTACAACTACTTCCAATTTATTTTCACATATCCCTAATTACCATACAGGGAAATTCTTCAAAGACGATCAGTACATCACACTACTTTGCTTCAATCCATGCATCTCAATCTTACCAATATGCTCTCCACCCTCCACTGAAGAAGCCGTTACGGCGAAACGCGTCGGGATATGGAGAATTTACTGATTATATGTATTTTCTGGGATAAGATTGTATGCATTTATTCTGCATGTATACCATGTTTAGCTGAGCTCTGTATAGCTTTGTAATACTGAATATAACTGACGTTTTAAAACACTATTGTTGCTTTAAAGAACCGTTCTTTTGTTCCTCCTCTAATATGTTATTTAAACACAAGGCTTGGCCACTCATCATTTTGTAAAATTATGCCATCTGGGATTCTACTTTCCTAACATTACACTACAATTACAATTAACCAGTATTATTTTTATTAATAATTTAATTACATTTTGTTCTTTTTTCTAATCCTTTACCTTAGCTATTGCTAATTAAATGCTTCTCAGGATCAATAAAAGCCACACACTAGTTATAGTTAGTTATATAGTTATATTACTACTCCCTCTTTGCAAATAATGTGCCTGTTGTGCAGCACAAATCCTTGGAGGGAAATAAACTCTGCCCATAAAATATATGTATCTGGCAAATATTATTCTTTTATTTACTTTACCTTACTTTTATTACTTTTACTACATACATTTAAGTCAGCTCAGTGATAAAAGGATCAAACTTTAAAAATAGAATCCTTTCTATACAGTGTTTTTTATCAGTGAATATCAACAAAACATAAAGGTGGCATATGATAGGTGTATGTACGTACTGTTTATAATTCATTGCAACATCTGCAAAATATTTCCTCCTCTTACGGTACACATTGTCCTTGAATCCCTATGAAAAAAAAAGAAAAGAAGATCTTCAGTTTTGTAACTATATATAAATTGTATACAGGTAGTCCCCAGGTTATATACGAGATAGGGACTGTAGGTTTGTTCTTAAGTTGAATTTGTATGTAAGTCAGAACAGGTACATTATTTTATTCTAATGCAATTCGCACAGATGTTTGTCTCAACATATTATTAGGCAGCATGGTGTCAGTTACTGTATAATATCAGTTATATCAGTTAATCACAAACAAAGCAAGGAAAGAAAAAACTTTATGGAGCCTAGACATTCATTAACTTCTGGAGCAAACTGTGTTTTGATATGCAAAAAGAAACAAGAGTTACAAGAGCTTGCAGAAGAGCACAGTCCTTAAGATCACCCACGACCTCATCTGTATTTAGCAAAAGATTTCTTCTGCAAGTCATGCAAACCACTCCCCTATCAAGCTCCTGTCCTTCACACCAGCAAGCAGGGAATCCTTGTTCGTATCTAGAAATCATTTGTATGTCGGATATCCTTAACTCAGGGACTACATGTATATATATAATGAAATTATAATATTATATTGTTACATAATATTTTATATTATTATTACTATTATAAAGAAATATATATGACATTCTAAAATGTATAGGATCTATCCAACCAAAAGTTATATTTGTTTGTATTTACATTTGAAGCCTGGGGGAGGAGTTGATGCCTTTTTCTTGCCTTTTTTCCAGATAAGATGGTACCTCCCTGCCACACTTTCCTTATTCTGTTCACCTGGAAGTTTTGGGAGTCCTCACCCACCTTGGTGTGTTCCAGCCCCTCCCATAACATTCTCCATTCTATGTAATCTAATAGATAGCAGGGATGTTAGGTGCCTCGCATTATGGATCCCCCCAATAGGCTGAGACTGTCAGGGGGTCTCCAGCAATTACCAAACATCCTTTTCAGCTGACCTGGCCCTTTTTATTTAAAAAAAAAAAAACAGAAACTGAGCTCTGATCTAAGTACTATTAAAGTATCCCAAATTAAACCATAGAGTCCATTTATAAATTTTGTACCCCAATTTACCCTTTTTTTACAATGGATTTAATGAATATAGTCTGAAACATAAGTAAAACTTGGGTGTATCTTAGATGAAAACCTTTTTTAAATAAAATTCCTTATATTAGAATAGTCATGTGTTTTTATCATTACTCACAGGATGGTCTGCATCCAGGTCAGATCCATACATCAAAACTCTGTTTGCACATTTATCCAGATCGGAGATCTTGGTGGGAAACCAAGGAACACTTTCCATATCTAGTAACATAAAAAATATGCCAATTTAAAATTTCCTTTTTTAAAAAAATAATAGATTTCTTCCTCCCTTTGCTCAATAAGCCCCATAAATCTGGTCTATCATTTGCAGAGAACTGCATATTCTCAATGCCTGTGGCTACAATTCATGCCCCGTTCAAAATGTTTGCACTTGTAGCCACTCCATTGGGCTGTACAGGGTGGAGACTACAAGTGTGACCACGCCCATCCATGATATATAATGCAATCATGGGACATGACTTGTCCCATGCTCTGCTGCCCTCTAGTGTTTAGCCTGAAATAGTGAAAACCACCAGCACAGGCTATCTGCTCCAAACAAAATTTTGTAAAGTATACTTGGGATTCAGCTATACCCAGTGCAATTTAAAACCTGGCATTAACTTAAAAATTAAAGAAAATAGTAAGGATATTCTGGGTGTGTGTTATCACTCCTTAGCCTAACAAATGCCATGGTTGCCACATGGCAGGTCCTGAACTGCTCACCATCTTCCTCCACGCAGAAGTTGTCCCCTGGATTCATGGTGATCAGGTTGACGTGGGGTCGGAGCAGTTGGACGATCTCATTCAGCTGTTCTCTGTTGCTGTCACAGTCCAGGAATATCTCAAACTCTGAGTTTCTTCTCTTTGATTTCCGAGATTCAATGTGAATCAGATTCACATGCTTTTCCTGAGGAAATTATGGAGATCACAATGATTATAGGGCAAGACATGCATCCTGTGCGTCAGATAGGCCCACGGTCTACTAAATGAGTGCATCATCCATCACCGACATATAAAATTTGTAACAGGAATTTAAATTAAAGAACAGAATGATAAAGTACCTGATGAGAAATAAAAGCACAAAGCACCCTATTGAAAGTTTGATAAATACATTTCCCTTTAGACATCCCCTTAGGTAAGGGCTAAAGAAGGATTCATTAAATAAAGAGGTAATATAAGATTTCTATAACAGTATTAAGCTCAGGCAGGTGATATAACAACCTCTTTGGGGATCTTAGTGACACTGGGTCCATATATCTACACTAACAGGGATAGAATATAAGTGAATACCAGCACACACACCTATCCCCAGGAAAGGAAAAAGCAACACCTGTTCGCATATTCTGATAGGAAGTGATGTGACAGAGATGCCGCTGCTTCTCCTTTCGCAAGCTGGGGGAGTGACAAGACCTGCAAACTTTAAAGTGTAACTAAAGTTCAAAAAATAAACTGCTAGGAGTTTTTGGAAGAAGAGAACTGCTGGTAACAATATAACTTCAAGACCAGCATGATATGAGAGCAGTGGGGCTGGGGGACTGAATGAATAGAAGTAGAAATCTGTTAGCTGGTAAAACAACTCATGGGATGACCTACCTGAAAAAGTTTAAGTGCCTTTACAAGTCCACCGACTTCATTCTTCAGAGAAAAGATAACAGACGCCCGTCCCTTTTCAGCAACACTTTCATTGTTTTCCTTGTTGTCTTCGATCTTCATATAATTTGATTTGTTGAACTGGAAGAGAAGAAATTACCAATGATATTTTTATTGGTTATACATCCGGTTATCCGTGGTACCTACCGTTCCTTTATATACACACAGACATGACATGTCTGAAACAATACTTGTAAGTTAACAAAGACAACTGCGGCTTTTAGCTCATTTCACAAAGGTGGATCACTCTTTAAAACAACCGACAGCTATTTTCAGCCAATGAGATTTAAATATTTTTACGCTTTTGTAAAGTAAGCTTTATATATTAAAGAATGTCCAGCCGCAAGGGGTTCAAAGAGCATGCAAAAAGAAATGCAAAAGTGCTGCTTCTGCCTGGATCCCCAAGTAAGAACAACTTTTAATACATATATATATCTTGCCGATTCCAAAAAACAAGGATTCTTGATTACTGTACGTCCATCTACAATGCTAACATTTGACTTATAGTTACAAATTTATGACTTTTGTGACTTCACAAACACAACCTCACAGCTCACATTTGAATAATAATTCAAAAAAGCTATAACCACAGTACCCAAAATATCTGGAAACCCAGCTAGCATTGCCAAGGAACATTCTGCAATCTTCTAAACCCTTAGGGTTTGTTCACATGGATGGTCATCTTGGTGGGTACCACTTACCAGGAGCCCAATGGTAACCTCTAAGTGCCCAGGAGTGGCTACAAGTGGTTAAAATAGGCGATTAGCAAATACCTAAAAACTCTAAAATAGTAACAATAGTGTTACTATTGTCTTGGATACAGGGGAAAGAGGTAGAGAAAGCTGGAACTCATTCACTCAAAAGCTTCCAAAATGACTTTTAAACCTTCAATACTAGAAAATATTTGGAAGGCACCTAGAATATGGTGCTGTTCATGTCTATGAAAGAGTTGAGCAGCTGATCGCTCATAAGACGCTGCATGTAGCATTCACCACAACACTGCAACACAACTGCACCACCTGCTTAATACCTTCAAAACCTAATTTTCCAACTTTGTCAATCATGTTAATTATAATGAAAGATCATGGTAGTTCCTTCATCCTTCCCTACCATTGGGAATCTCAGGTTTTACGTTCCATATGACCAAGCCGTTAAACACATATATGGTTCATGCTGAAAAACAACAATTCCCATAAACTTATCTAGAAAAGTTCAATAACATGCACAGATACTGATCCCATGGAGAACATACATACATATCACCATGCCATAGATAGAAGTTGGAGACGAGCTTCAGAGCAAACCTGACCATTGATGTGTATACCACAGAGGTAAGATATTTCGGCTTGGATATAGGCAATCTATAGATAAGATATAGGATGTACCGGGGAAGGAGGGGAGGTGATCATCTGTAACATGCAAACATGGAGGAAGTATTTATTACAGCTGCAACATCTGTTTACTTTAAGCACACATTTCAGATCTGGCGTATCATTCACATGGAGGAAATGGATAGAAAATGAAACTTGTAAATTCTATGTACAGAAGTTAATGATTTTCCTGCTTAATATTATGTTTGCCAGTAAAGTGGAGGAAAGCTTTAAACTAATGCTAGAGAAGCAGCAGGACTGCAGAGTAGAGATGAACTCCAATGACCTTCTTAGTCCGTCTAGAGACACGATCACGTATAATCCTATGGAAGTCTGGTGAGGAAAGATTTCAGCCTTGGCGGATGGCGGGTCAGAGACAGGGCTCTGCTCATATGAGGTGTTATTCTTACTAGATCAAGGATGTTTTTGGGATTAAAGAACTGTCCATTTAGAAGCCTGAAAGTGTTTGGAAGAATGAACTCTTGAGTTGCAGCTGGCACATAAAGAATTCTATTACTGGAAGGTTTGTTATCTGGTGGGTCTCCAAATGGATGGCAAAACAAGTTCCTACAAACTCCATAAATGGTTGACTTTGTCTATATTTGAACAAAAATAAACATGGATGACCATTGTTGGCGCCCATTTTTTGGGAAATCTGTATTCACAGACATGGACACCTGTGGCTCCTGTATTTTCTATGGCACTGTTTAGGGCCCAGATTTGTTTTGTGAAGGGTCTGGCAAACATTCTTTGAAGATCTCTCAACCCAATGTTTAAGTGACAACCCAATTAAATCTACGAGAGATGAAGCCCAAAGGATCAAAGGATATATTCTCGTCTGAGTGAATGTTCTTAGCCTTTTTACATTTTTTACTTACATTTGTTTCCTTGAAGATTTTTTATCATATGTTTGGTGAGTTTTTTGAAGGAAGAAAAAAATCTCTTTGATGGAGCCTCAGCAGTATAAACCTAGAAAGTTCCACCCCACCAAAAGTGCTTTGACATACACCTTAAAACTGAATTCTGTCCTTCTACCCTTGGAATTCACCATAGCTTCCTTTTCTTGATACAAACCTAAGAATTTCCTCAGTTTTGTAGAAATAAGAAATCTCTAATATTACCCTGGGTCTGTAGGTGGGGTAAACAGGTACCACACATATCATATGGAACATTATGTCACATTGAGGGGTTGAGAACCGGGCGTTCCCGGGTTCACTACTTTATAATGCAGCTGCCCTAGTTGACACACAACCATGACGTTGGCATCAATTGAATGGCATGTAAAGCTGAACATAGGTAAAAAAGGTTGGCTAGGGAGCGTGGAAGTGGGGGTAAGGAGCTTGATGACTCCAGTATTGCAAAAGAGTTACTGGAGGTTAAAATGCTCAATCTGCAGAAAGTATAGAAGCTATTGGACACACTTTTAGCTGAGGTCAGCAGTGGCTATACTTATCTTAGTGCAGGTACTTTTTGCGTTTAGAAGCTCTAGGATCTATTGAATGGAATTTAATTTTGAGTAGTGACACCCCACACCCCAAGTGGTATTTGGTTATGGATACAGATTGGTAGGGTGAATCACAGGCTGGCCTCTTATATCTCTAAATTACCACATTAGATAAAGTTCACCGCCACATTCTCCACGTTTTCTACTCCCACTTTGGAGTCACATTTCCCTCAAGGTGGTCCCAATCATCCCAATGCATTCCCCATAGTCCTCCCTATATTGGGATCGGTTGATCAGTCCTCTGGGAATAAAGGAACAGAAGAACAAAACTCTTTCTTATTCCACCGTCCTTTATCTATAGTGAATTATTACATGGAGCAACCAATAATCCTTACTCAATGTTAATTTAACATTTACATGCTCTGGTGAAGAATCAATCAATACCACTGAAGACACATAGACCTGGAAGATCTTCCATTAGAGAACGGTAAATGTTTTAACATTCATTTTTTAACATCAGCTGCACAAAAAAATCTAGACATCTAAATATTGCTGGTTTAGGAAATGTTTTATATTAAGGAGATAAAATGTTTAAAAAGGGAACACCTGCTTCAATGTATCATTATTATTATTTTTATTAAACAGGATTAATATAGCGCCAACATTACATTAAATAGAGGTTGCAAATCACCGACAGATACAGACAGTGACACAGGAGGAAGAGGGGACCCTGCGCAGAAGAGCGTACAATCTAAGAGGTAAATAAAAGCATTTTGAGGCTTCAGCCAGAAGGGCTAGGGGGTTTCCTGTTATAGCAAAGTTATTACAATTGATTACACTGTAAGCAATTGATAATTTTTTTAAAATAAAAACAAGCAATCTATCTTATGGAAAACATTTACCACAGTTAGGATCATAAATGGTAATAAATGTAATGGATCATTTAAGATCGGGTGAAACAAATCGGGGATGGTGGTTCTTTCTAAAAAAATAAATACTTTATTACACTAAAGAAAAGCTGCTTAAAATATCCAAATACAGTCGCCTTTGTATTAAGCACAGCGGCTTCTACAGATAGCAATGTCGCAGTATTTTTTCATTCTTGTAAATGCTCCAGCATGAAGAAGTTTAGTTGCTAAAAGTAATTGCAACCTGCATCAGAATTGCTGTTTATATTTATATGTATATATGTATATGTATAAATTGTTAAATTACATTTAAAATACAAAGTAGATGAAACTACCAATCCCCATTTTTCTGGGTTAAATTAAATCAGCCTCAGTATTTCTAATTTTTGTATAATTGTATTTAATTGACGTTTGGATTAGTGGATACATCTAAGAATAGATGTATGTATTAAATAGATAGATAGATAGATAGATAGATAGATAGATAGATAGATAGATAGATAGATAGATAGATCTGTTTGATTTATAAAGCTACAAAAACAAATATAGGTTCATCCAACATATTGAAATCCAAAATTCGATTTTCTGTCTCAACTCCGTTACAGGTATAATATGAAGTGTTACAAGAGGACAAGGATAGATGCAGGATCCTTTGAAGTAATTATGAGTTCCACTCACCTCATTGTTCATCTGATTGTCATCAAAGCTTGTGTTCATGGAGTCGAAGGACTTCACTCTCCGGGGTCTCTCTGCTCTGCGGGTGTACATGCCTCCTTGTAGGGCTCCGGAGGTGGTCGGTGCTCCTTGGGTGCTGGTCGTCCTTTGTGCTGGTAACACTGGGTGCTTATTGTCACCCTGCTGCCAGCTACAAGTATTTATACAGAGGAGGGGGGAGGGAACATCCTAATCCTTTTCCAAAAGCAAATGGAAAAATGGGAGAGATCAACGTCAAAGGTGACATGAACAGCGTCCCATTATTATTTGATGAGGGGGGAAAAGGGAGAAAAACAGAATGACGACATTTGCTCCAAAAAGTGAGGGAGAAGGATTGTTTTGGGAAAAATTTTATTATTATAGATTGAAATGTATTGGATTAAAGATAGATAGATAGATAGATAGATAGATAGATAGATAGATAGATAGATAGATAGATAGATATCAGCATCACATACGAGGATGGTGCTTTATGAAAATTATTTATTCATGAAAGTAAAATAAATAATAATATTAAAATAAATACAATGGTAGATAGATAGATAGATAGATAGATAGATAGATAGATAGATAGATAGATAGATAGATAGATACAAAGCTCCAACAAGTGAAAAAGAGCTGCTTTGAAAAACCTATATTACAATAGATTGTCATGAATTGGATAAAAGACCAATAGATAGAATTATAGATCCAACAAGTGAAGAAGAAGGGCTGCTTTATAAATATCAATATGTTAGATTGGAATATATTATATTAAAGACTTATAAGATATATAAGATATAATTAATAGATGAAACATTACAGAACAGTAACATAGTAACTTGTAATAAATGTACCAATGACACAATAATAGATTAATAGATAGATGGATTGATTTAACAAGTGAGGAAGAAGGACTGCTTTGGAAAATAATACTATGACAGCTTGGAATTAATACGGATAGAACTAAAAGATGTAACATTAACATAGTTTTTTCCTTTGTACCAACCAGGTAAGGAACCCAGTAGGAGATCAGCAGATGACGTTCTGATAACTTTGTTTGCACTTTATAAGATACTTATTTTTGTTGGACTATGCATGATAGCACTGCATGGCATGTCATTGATTCTTATCATTATGTTGTTTTCTTGATAATGGTTATATATATCTTTCCTTGGAAAAGTTTTATCTAGCACCTGAAGAAGCAGCATTGAGCAATTGTCTGTAAAACACATTGGGCATATTTTTCTGATTGATGAAAGAAGAAATAATGTCGGATGATGAAGTGCTCTGATAATTTATTAGCATTCATTGTATATATATACTAGGGAAATATACTTACCTGTATACCTGCAAATTTGTTTTTCTCTTTAACTGCACTGTACAAGGATATGTTATTCATGTTTTAATGATGTAAATAAGGGATTTATTTTATCTTTTAATGCTGTTAGAATCCCAGCTTTCCTTCCTCTCCTTCTTATGGTGGGAGTGAATTCTAATTAACAGGAGATAGATACAGACGGATGGACAGACAGACAGATAGATAGTAAGATAGTTCTAAATGAGGAAGAATGACTGATTTGGCTAAATAATATTTTAGATTGGAGTTTATTAGATTAAATTCTAGTAGAACACATAGATGTAAAAGTGACAGAAGACAACTAGATAAATAGATTGAGAGATAGATAGCTCGAACATTCTATGACACATTGGCATGTACTGGATTTAATAATGATTTGATAGATAGATAGATAGATAGATAGATAGATAGATAGATAGATAGATAGATGATAGATAGATAGATAGATAGATAGATAGATAGATAGATAGATAGAGGGATAGATAGATGCCCCCTTATCTCTCAGTGTCAGATCTTATTTAATAATACCAGCACCCCCAGGGGTTTATCCCTGACTCACTCTCCTAGACTTTAATGAATAGCAGTCATACCTTATAGTTGCTCCAATTTCCGGAGACATATTTAGGCCACTGGTGGGACAGACCAGTTCACATACGATCATCATGTCAACTCTGTAACTTTTCATTTATTTAACACAGATGATTTAATAGCCCTCCTCCATGTTTCTGCACTAGGATGGGGATTCTGAAAGGCAGCAGCTGTCCAAATGACAGGAAAATAAAAAACAAGGAGCTGTCTACCAACAGAGGTGCTGAAACTCCAACCGATGGAGCCACAAGATAATGAAAGGCGAAAGGGAATGTTTGCCTGAATGTATATTTAAGCAGAAAGCACATAACGTGACTATTAAAGGTTACATTATAAGAACCACTGGAGATTCAAAATACTTGCCCCAGTTGTTTTTAACCTTTTTTTCTTGATTCTTTTTTAGTTCAGTAAATAAAACATAAAAGCTATTCAGATATTACTGATCACTCTGAACAAGGTGCATTCATTAAAGAAAATGGGTTCTATAGGTTGAATTGTAAGTTAGCAGCTTGCAGTTACTTTAAACGACTGAGGTCCTGGGTTACCAATATTCTAGATTGTAAGCTCTTCAGGGCAGGGTCATCTTCTTCTCCCGTGTTACTGTCTGTATTTGTCATTGGCAACCCCCATTTCATGTACAGTGCTGTGTAATATGTTGCCACTATATAAGTCCTGTTTATTAATAATAATAAAAATTTGCATGATGATCATGAACGCTGCATGCTGGTGATGCCATTTATACCCAATTTTTTACAATGCATTTGTATGTAAAACCTCACCTTGGAATTCTGCAATCCCTGGCCCATTTCACCCTCAGATGCTCTCAATCTTATAGGCAAATCCAAGGGTGAAATGCATCAGAAAGCAGGGAGGTCAATGGCAGGGTTATGCACATGAATGCTCCTGGAACAATAATATTTCTATTCTATTTTATTGTACATCTACACCAGAGGTCAGCAAACTATTTTGGCCACTAGGCCATTTCAGGGGTAGGCAGGAGCACACTAGGCCGGACTCTCTCTTGAGTCCCATCCTAATGGAACTGCCCCCCACCAAGAACGCCCCCTGAAGGGAAATGTTCCCTATTTACCCCGGCTCAGGAGCTCCGGCGAAACCGGTAGTTTGTTCTGTCTCCGCCGCAGGTTGCCGGCCAGGATTAGGTGGAATCGGTTAAGGGGCACTGGGCCAGAACAAACTACCGGCTAGGCCGCATCTGGCCTAAAGGCCAAAGTTTGCCTGATCTACACCAATGACACCAGTAGGTTGTTGTTGCCTGTACAGGAATCAAGCTCCGACAGAAGCTTGCATCAATATTTTCAGTACTGGCATGGTAGAGTCTTCATGCTTTTTGCCTCTATTACTATATACATTGAGTGTGTATGTTATTCTTTTGGCAGTAGGTAGGTTTATGCACATTAGTGGCAATGCAGTGGCATAGAGTGCAGTATTACACATCCAAATTGCTGGGTCATGCACAATGTTAATAGGAGTGAATGGCACGACAGGGGAGTGTTGTCACCCAACACATTACCATATGGACCGCATCAGCAGAATTACTGCATGACCTGCTTCTGTGAACATAAGCTCCTTACATTGCTATTCAACCCCATTACAATGAATACCAGCCAATGAGTTACTAATACATGTCTGCCTAACACATTTATGATTCTCAGTTACTATAGGTGTCTGAAACTCACAAGATCTGCAATGGTCCAGGTGGTTAAAGTGAGGACAGAGCAACCTCCACCTCTCCCTGCCTGGATTCCCCATTTAAAAATAGATATTGAATATACAAACATTATATATACATTTTTTCATACTATTGAGGGTTTCAAAAGTGCAATAACCATGTTGAGATTCTCAGCGTTGCTCAGCTGTCACAGCAAATCTATCTGATGGTCTCACGGATCCTCAACATCTTCATTTTATTGCACAGGGCTGTCCAGATCCAGTCCTGGAGGGCCACATGCTGAAGTCCTTCAGGCCAGAATCTAATATAGACAGAACCTTTTTCCAAAATCATGAAAATATGGTGTGGAAATGGAGTATGATAGCCCTGATTGGGGAATCCAGACTCATTAATGATGACCTTGTAGCAGGGTCAGATTAGGGACCTGAGGCCCACCAGAGAAAGTGAGAATGGAATCCCACTACAATGCATAATTTCCTGCCACAGCTTCATTTTATGGGTTCAGAAGGGGCAGGGGGCCAAGAAACTAAGTTGGGGGCTTATCATTGGGAAGTGTTTTTCAGTCTTTTGGTTACTCTGATCCTGCATTGTAAATGGGGACTGAGACACAAATTAGGACTGGAAATCCATTTTTTGGTTATCCAAGAGTTACAAGGGTGGTTAAGCCCACTGGTACCCAACTGGTTGCCATGAATTCCAATGTACCATGGCATTTTGGGTGGTGTTATGTACGATGTCCCTCTGTATTTCATCTAGAAATTTTTTTAACGTTCATCTGGACAATATATATTCATTTTATGTTTTTTTTTGCAATCAGAATATTTTCACATATAGCACCATGAATATATTCTACAAAGAAGTCAAATTCCTAGTAACCAGCGTAATTCTGCGTCACTTCCCCAGTACATGACGATGATTGGAAACGCGTAAACACAGGAAACATTGCCATGTTTTTGTGTGTTTCATGAAGCAACAACTGTGAAACAGTTTATATTATCCGAGGCTTTTGTCTCCATGTATAAATTGAAGTGGCTAAACATAGTGTGTACTGTATGATTGTACTGTACTGACTGAACATGATCAAACAAACGTCACAACGGTATTGTCCCAACAAGGAAATGTAACAGGAGGAATACAGACCATATGTTTACACAGTGAGTTCAATGAAGTCCTTCATTTAGCTGGTGGTGAAAGTTCGCTTTATGCTTGGATGAAAATTTGGGTGGCTGAGAGAGGAGAGAGGAGGGTGAGAGAGGAGCTTATGTGTTTTTTTTCCTAGCTCAAAGAGATTTAAAAAAAATAAAGAGATAAGAGAGGAGAGAAAAAAGTTGCTAGGAGGGGATAAGAGGGAAGAGAAAGGAGAATAGGTAAAAGGAAAAGAGGGGAAGAAAGAGGAGAGGTAGGAAGGGAGTGGGGGAGAAAAGAAGGAAAGGACATAGGAAAAGGTGAAGCAACAGAAGCGGAGAAGAGAGGATAGAAAAGTAAATTAAGGAAGATAAGATCAGAGAAAAGGAGAGAAAATGATAATGGAATTGACAAGAAAAGATGAATGCAGATAGGAGGGGGAAAGAGAAAAAATAAAACAAAAGAGAAAGAGGAAAAAGAGAGAAAACTGAAATTGTAGAAAAAGAGAGAGAAGCGTAGGGGGAGCAGAGGGAAGAAAGTGGAAAAGAGGTAAAAGTAGAGGAAGAGGAGGGCCAGTTTTAGACAAAATTAGGTCTGGGGTATATATGAAGTCAGGCTCCCAAATGCACAGAATTCCAACTCCCTGCACCCTTGCCATTCTATCATCTGGAGCCCAGGAGAATGTGGGGCCCTGGGCAATTTGTATTACCCTAAAACTTGTCCTGCGTTAGCAGAGAGGGGATTCAATGGGGAGGAGGTAAAATAAGCAAAGGGTAGGGGAGAGGAAAAAAGAGAAGAGGGAAAAGAATACAAAACACTTCGTCTGGAATACAGGCTTAGTGCTGATAATGTATTTATCCATCTACACCAACCCTAAGGGATCTTATAAGAGTTCTATACACACCATATGCCATTCCCATTCTGGGTCCAAAAGGGAATTTCAGTTTTGATAGATGAAGGAATAATGGAGAATATGGTTTAAAATGAATTTTCATTGCTAACATATATGTAAATGGGCACTTGTAGGGGTCCTGAAACTGAGGGGGTGGTACCCACAACAGGTGGCAGGCATCAGATATATTGTTGGGGGGTTCACAACTTGTAAATGGATAGAAGATGGGAAACAATTCTCTAGATGTAAAAAATGTTCATCTTTTTATTGCTCATTGCAGGATTTCATTTGTGTTAAATTTTCTTTAGGTCATCTGCAAGAACAGAGAATCACACAATTAGAAAATCCAGGTTATTTGCAAATGGTTCATCACCGCCCATTGCCCTGGATGTTTTGGCATCCATCTACTCCCCCGCACTCTAGGAAAGCCAGTATGAGAACATTAGATAAGATTAATTGAGGGATAAGGAGAACAAACCGCCGCTATCCCCTGAAGGTCATGTTCTGAGCCTAAAAAATTAGCATGGGCTAAGCTAAGAAGATGGTCTCATTCCAAGGCTGAGAAATTCTCACCAATGTCTCTGGAGCTGGGGAAATCAGAGTAAAATAAGTCAGATAAGAAATCCCTTTACAGACAGGATTACAATAGTCTAATGCCAAATCTGCTGAGTACTTATTTACACTCAGATTCCTCTCACTCTCTTGCCAGTAATGATTATCTATCTGATCATACAAAGGTGAGATAACCCAGGCCTGGCCACAAAAGTAAATCTAGCATTTAAAATATATTACATTAAGGCAGCATACTGAGTAATGAATATTAAAATCCCATGTATTTATTACTTTTTACAGAGATCGCAGTATGTCCCCAGGCAATGCTTTCATCTTTTTCCCCAGGTACACACAGCCATGTTTGTTCATGCAATTCTAAGTATTTAATTTTAATTAATCACACTCTAAAGTTAAACAGAAAGGTCAAAGAATTGACCCTCATAGACAGCAATATTGCCTGACCTTCCTCAGTTTACTATGAATATGTACTTATTGGTAACTTATTGGTGTCCTCTTTGGAAGGATTATATTTATAAATTATATTTATATTATATTTCCAGTTATGTTTCACAGCAAGAAAATCAGGAGATTTCCTCTTTTTTAAAAAAAAAAAAAGATTATTCCAATTAAAAGTCTAGACAGAGTATGACTAAAATGCCAATGAGGAACACTGTGCCCTTTCTTAACGGGTTAGAGGTAAGTGGGAAATCTAGGAGTTATAGGCTTGATTAAGGATTCTAAGTAATCGTCAGAAATGTAACTTTTTTGGACTTTAATACCATGATGTGGCCCTCCATTCTTATAAACTGTACCACCAGTCACTGCCTGGTACTGGAATCCTTTTTATTGCAGCCTAGCACTCAGAATGGTCCATCAGCACTACCCCAATACCAGGTGGGAACGTGAAAATCCTTGGAGATCCACCACATCATTTACCCATTCTTTAATAAATAAAAAGTGGACACATTCAAGCTTTTCCATGCTCTATACAAGATTAAATGTTTGGCATTGAGTTGGGGTTTAGGGTCTTCTTGGTTGGCCATCCTCATGCATTAGGCAATGCTCCTTGCTTGACATGGACTTCCATCACCCGTCAGTCATCTCTCAGTCCAGGTTGCCCCATTTGGTCATATTAGGGGACATGCCTTCTTATTCTGAGCTCGGAGCAGTAGCAGATGACTCTGGGTAACATCAATGAGAGCGAGGACAGAGTTGTGTTTCTGTAATTAGCCATGATACTCACCAGCTATTTATTCTAGCTTTGTCACAAGGGATCTTCAAAGACAGCAGCGCCCATTATAGCCTAACATGACACTAAAGACACTCGCCCACGTAAATATAGCGAAATGACATCTCGCACACACTCACTCCTCCAAACTGGCAAATTTGTCTCATCCCTGGAACTTTGTCGGTAAGCTTCTTCGAGACCCATAATCATTGGTGCCAAAGGTGGTATAGCACCCATTGCAATTCTCCCTTCCATAATGAGCAAAAGGTTTGAAAGGAGAATGCAGCTGATAATTCACCAACAAAATCATAGCTGCATCGGGTTTTTGAATATTGGTTTTCCAATAGATTTTATAATGAAATCAATCAAATATTATAATGATATACATTTTTTACATGATGTTTCTATGTTGGCGGCATCCAAATAAGGCTGGGGAATTGGAATTTGCAATAGGCACCATAAGCTAAAAAATACAAAACGAATAAAAGTACTCAATATCAGATATATATATTGATCTTTTTTATATTTTGTATTCATATAGCACCAACATATTACACAGTGCTGTACAGAGTCTATTGTCATGTGACTAACTGTCTCTTAAAAGGGCTCACAGTCTATTGCTCCTACCATAGTCATAAAGAAATCAAGGATAAAAAATGTTATAAAAAAGCTTTACATTTTCTTTAAAAGATATGTGCATATCTAAGCAGAACTTTATATCGCAATCAGCCAGACTGCAATCAGACAAGCGCTTCGCCCTCCCCTTTCTCCATGCTGCTCCTATGACTATTTGTCTACAAGCTTCAGACCACAAAGAGAATTGCCCCAGGCCGGCCATTATTCTTTATGATTCTCTATGAATGCGATGTGAATCCCACATGGGGGGGCACAAGATATTTTCTGTGTGCTTGATGCTAATTTAGAAGTAATTGTACAGGGCTCCCCTTAAACACACCTGATGCTCTACAGTACAATTTATTAATAAGTAAAAGAATAAATAATGTAATGACTTTCACTTTTTATGAGTGAAATATCTCTCAATTCATTACAGTGATTTTACCTGCTAATGTCATTGTTTTATGCATCCAGGAGTAACCATTTAATTAGTCTCCTAATAATAATTTCTCTATCAGGGTGCAGATAGCAAAAAATATCTTGATATGTTACTGTGAATGTATTGTTTGATTGGACAGCTAAGTGGAAAATGACATTATATATTGATAAATGCAAAGTTATGTACTTGGGGGCTAACAACATGCATGCTTCATACTGTCTAGGGGGAATACATTTGGGAGAGTCAAAAATGGAAAAGGATCTGGGGGTTCTGGTGGATCATAGACTTAATAAGAGCATGCAATGCCAAGCTGCAATATCTAAAGCTAGTAAAGTAATTTCTTGTATTAAAAGAGGAATAGACTGCAGAGATGGAGACATAATCCTCCCCTGTACAAAGCATTGGTCACACCACATCTGGAATATGCAGTCCAGTTTTGGGCACCACATAAAGGAAATTGTGGAATTGGAGAGAGTGCAGAGAAGGAAAACTAAATTAATAAAAGGAATGGAGGAGCTCAGCTATGAGGAGAGATTAGCTGAACTGAATCTATTCTCCCTTGAGAAGAGACGTATAAGGGGGATATGATCAGCCTGTGTAAATATATAAACGGTCCATATAGAGAACTCTCTTCCCCATTATTCACTTTAAGATCATTACAAAGCACAAGGGGGCGCTATTTGCGTCTGGAGGAAAAGAAGTTTAATCTCCGGATAAGGAAGGGATTCTTCACTGTAAGGTCCAAGAAAATGTGGAATCGGCTCCCTCAGGAAGTAGTTTCAGCAAGTTCAAAAGATTGCTTTAAGAAAAAGCTGGATGCTTTCCAGAATATAACTGAGGATTAAAGCTTTAAAGTAAAGATAACAGAGACTGTTCCTGGTTCAGGGAACATCCAATTGTCTCATGGGATCAGGAAGGATTTTTTTCCCGTTGGAGCAAATTGTACCAGGGCTTTCTTGCCTTTCTCTGGATCAACTATGTCCATGGGATTTTATATCTGGGATATGTTTATTCCCCTAGTGGGTGAACTTGATGGACTGAGAAGGTGGGGGCCCTGGGCTTTTGCCCGGATTGCCCCACCCTAGAACTGGCCCTTTGTAGTCAGGAATAATATTTAAATGATACAAGAAAACAACCTTATGAGGAAGATGAGTGCTGGTATATTAGTCAGTGATGAAATACGCCCGGCCCTCTGCAAACATATAGAATGACATATGTAACACACTTGAGACGTTCAGCTGTACACGCATTGTCTGCGTTGATTAATGAAATGCATAAATAAGGGGAAGGCTGAGGCCGGAAGTGTTTTGTTCCTGTGAATATATGTTTGATAAATAAGCAGAGCTGGGTGAATAGGAGCGGTGAACGCAGCAGAGTCGTCAGGATGTACTTTGTTGTTGGTAATGATATGGGTGAGCACAGCAAGCTCCTGCCTGTGTTTACACTTTTCACTCACTGCTAATCATCTCATTCATCGCTGCCTTTGTTCAAAGACATGGAGTGCGCAGGGGGGTAAACCTGGCCTGGTCTTATTAGGTGATGTGTACATACTCCATGTATCCGAATCGTCAGACACTCAACTTCTGAAAATCCCAGTTTTCTGGCTGTTTGTCCTGAAGCAAAGTCAAAATTACTGCATACCTCATAATTGTCCCTATGGGCCTTCCTTGTCTCTAGGCCCAATGTTATAGAACATTTCCCAACTGCCCCCATAGGAGCCCATTGGCTCCAAGATCAATGGGGTAAGATACCAAATGGCCCTACAACCCAGCTTTGGCTCCAGGCCCCATGAAATGGCATAATTACCAAGTTTTTGGCTCTGGGGTTCATGCTATTGCTGGGCTGGGCTCCCTTTGCCTCTTGGCCCATGATATGGCATGCATACAAATCATCCCCATGAGCCCCCCTGACTCTGGGCCCCATTCAGTGGCAAATCCCCCAATTGTCCCTATAAGCCCTCCATGGCTCTGGGGCAAATTTTATATAAAATCTTCCAACTGTTCATCTGGGCCCTCCATGGCCCTGGGGCTGTTATATAAAATCTCCCAACTGTCCCTTTGGCCCCCTCATGGCTCTGAGGCCAATGTTATATTGAATCTCCCATCTGTCCCTATGGGCCCTCCATGGCTCTGGGGCTAATGTTATATAAAATCTCCCAACTGTCCCTATTGGCCCTCCTTGGCTCCAGACCCCATGTAATATCATACCTCTCATCTACCCTAATATGCCCCCCTTGGCTCTGGATCCCATGCTATGCCATACATCCTAACGGTACACACAGGTCCCCATTGGCTCCAGGCCCAGTGCAACTGCATACTACACGAATAACGCTACGTGGTCCCCTTGGCTTAGAGCCCCTTTTTACAACATTGCCTAACTAGAGCCCTTCATTGGCTCCAGCCCCCATGTGATAGCATATCTTCCAACTCACCAAATGGGCACTCTTTGGCTCCAGCTCCTATGTGATTGTATACCTTCCAACTGTCCCTTCTGGCTCTGGGGCCCATACTTTGGCATACTTCCCTATGAGCCACACTTAGCTCCAGGCCCTATGGGATAGAATACCACCCAAGTGTCCCCACAGGCTCCCTTTGGCATATCTCCGAACCGTCCTTACAGGGCCCCCTCTACTCTAGTAACCATATTCCTACCTGTGCTTCAGCAATTCATTGACACACATTTCCTCTCGGAACCAACTCTGCTCCTGCACTTATTCGAGATTTCAAAGAAGATTTCATCTTCAGTGGTCATGATCGGCAAACCCAGGAGAGTGAGTAAAAAATTTGTCCTTTCCAGAACCCAGCAAAAGGTTGAGATTGTACATATACAGATATATACAGTGTGTACAGCATATACACCATGCACAGTCTCTGGCTGATTTCTTTAGAGTTCCACCTTAAGTGCCCTATAACTCATAAATGCATCTATTGTGTGACTACACTGTTTGGGATTTCAGTGCAGCCTCGGTGTTGCCAGCTCAGACAGGAAGCTAGAAGCATAAGTTAGGATTACGAGATATTTGTAAAGAGACAAAATATGGAGAAATCTGCAAGCATTGCATATTTTTGTAGCATATAGACACCAGGTGTCCCCGTATAAAGATCCATCCTTTATTCCCGTTGCAGCGACAAGCCCAATATTTTTTTAATAACTTTCATCTTTTTCAGTTTACAATGTTCCCCAGGACAGAGGGTGAATCCCTCCATTGGGGACACAGATTGCAAACCTTTTTCTAGGCCCTGCAAAAAATAAAACAAAGTGGGAAGTTTTTAACTGGCCAGCCTTTCGCAGCCCTTGCTCCACCGAGACATCTGGAATAATTTGGCGCCGTGCACTACGCGTGGAGGTAATAACCAGAGCCCGGACTGCACAAAGCACCAGATATCGTCTAATAAACTGAAATTTTATCTTAATCTGGAAATGTCAGCAATTTAATCATTACATGTAATTGATGTCCCGCACCCGGCAGGCAAATTGCGAGCGAGCTGTGCTGTCACTCGGACGTGGCTGAAGTCCAACGAGGGAATCATTGCACAAGGCACGTAGGCAGGTTTTAATTAGAGCTCAGGACTGACGTCCCAAAACCTGACCGACACGTTCGCGGTAGAGAGATGGAGATCACTGGAACACTGCTTATAGAAATGGTAAAAAAAAAGTTACCAAAATAAATATAACAACAGCTCTACGTATTTGTATCAATATTTTTAAATCTGGAGTTTGCATAAGAGTAACTCATACTGAACCAGACTTCTTTTTCAGGCACTTCCTGTTAAAGTGGCAACTGTTATGCAATTGAGCTCCTGTGTTGTCATCCTGTGACATGCAACCCCCTAGTGGAGACAACATGGAACTACGACACCCCAGATCTGTTGTGATTATTAGTCTATAGCAATGATGTGCAGTTGAGTATATGCATGTGGACAGGAAGTAGCCGAGGGTAGGCGGAACAGATCCGCACCCCTGAGATAAAAAAAGGGCAATGTATGGAAAACGGACATGCTGATGTTTATGATGCTCAGCAATTCATCAAATGAAGTACTGTTTAGGTTTAAAGGGACAAATTGTGCTGCTGAATAAGGCCCTCCCTACACTTCTCAGCCACAAGGGGCCCCAGGTCAGTTCTGGACAGGGGCCCACATTTGGCTACGTCTGCCATTGCTTTTAAGCCTGGTAAGTTTAATGCATAGTTGTAAAGATGGATCACGGTCAGCTGCAGAAAAACAAAAAACGGTGCTGAAATAAAGGGAGACGATCAGTGTGTTGTCTCATCCCTGAAAGGCGAGGACAGAATTAGACAGGCCAGGTGCATCATAAAGGGAAGCTTTGAAAGAGGCTGATTCATTGTCTCCGCAGCCCGCACACATCTGCATTGCAGATAAAAAAAAAAGTTTACTAAACAGATGTTTATTTTATAACCCATATTACAGATTTGCCAGATGAAATACAATTGGTCCTTATAAGGTCATTGCAACCAAAAAAAAATCCAACTGATTCATAAAAAGCAAAGTGTTTTGAATCAGTGGCAGCTCAGAGGTGGGACCATGACACTCCTCAGGGGCGGGTCTGTGAGACCCTTGACTCAAAGTACATCCTCAGTCTTCTGGATTGAATGACACTGGGAGTTTTGGAACCTGGAAGACTGAGGACATCTAGTGGTAGAAGTAGATCGTGTTCAGGCACACAGGCAGAGAGAAGGTAAGTATTATAGTGTTTTTTTTTTTTTGTTTGTTTTTTTTTTGCTTGGAGGTGGAATTTACCAAAATACCAGCTTTATCTACTTTCCCTTCAAGGGGATATTAAATTTATATCATAAAAATGCATATAGGTCTGCAATGTTTCCTGCACCTCACCAGGGTCCCTACCAGCCAAAGAGCTTACAGAGTAATGTTACAACCATTAACGAAATAGAAAAACATGGTGTCATTGGGTTCAGTTGAAGCCAGGATACCAGCGCTGCAAAAATTAAAGGAGATTAAACCCTTGTGTAATAAGAATTGATAATTAAAATGTACGTAAATCCTTAGATTAAAAAATGTTTTCTAGTTTTTTGGGACTAAAAACTTTTTGGCTTATTTACAATATACACTATCGCCGGCCCAACTTCAGGATGTCATAGATCTTTTCCATCACACTAGTTGGTATGATCGAAGGGCATTAGGGGCATTTTAGGAATAGGTTTGTGTGTCCATTTTGTACTAATGGCTAGGATGAAAGATTTTTGGAGGGTGAGGATTTAAATTCTACAACAAGTGTCACATTTGATTAGCATAAGTGTTTTTTGTTTTATATAATTTTACAAGCGACAATGCTGCCTTGGGGTCTGTTTAATACAGTACAATAAGTTATTAAGGGACTGGGGATAATGGGCCCCACACAACACTCCCCCCACTCAGATACAATGAATGTTGTCACCAAAAGTACAGAAAATGTGTTATTGGCAAGATCACCAGGAAAAGAAAACTAATGCAGCCACCACATACAGGAATTTATACCCGGCCATAGATTATAATTCACATCAGGAATGCTTTTTTACATCAGAATTGTCCCCATCATATTAAGTGATGAGGACAATTCTCCCTCCCCTTTAAATCTGGAGCCCCTTTATATTAGAGTCTCCCCCTTTTATACCAGACTCCCCATCAGAAGCCCCTCCCCTTTACAACAGAATACTCCATTCACACCATGAGACACACAGAAGACCCCTTAAGGACGCTTTTAAACCCAATGTAAAACCATGCAGTTGGCAGCTCCTAGGCACCTGGTTGAAGCACACGGCGCCATGGGTAACCAAACTTTGCACACGACTGCAGCCACAAGTTTTAAAACAAGAACCGCACAGTCAAAAGGTACCTGCCACGACCGCATGAAAAAAAAAATATTTCCAACTGCTCCCATTCACTTGAATAGACACTGCAGCTCACTGGGGGTCTAAAATGGCCCTTACTTTACTAAACCCTGACCATTGTCAATTAACCTGGCAGAGATCTTCTACCATGGTCTTCCTGTCCCGGCTCTGATCCGACATCATCTAATGCCAGTGATCATGACAAGGGCTCCTACAGACCCTCAGGGGTAGGGGGCTCAGTTACATTGAGCCCTCTGCATGTCCCTGCACCATTTGTTGGTAGGGAAGCTATGGGTTTGTATCCCATAGGGCCCAGTAGTGTGTGATGGGCCTACATTGAGCCCTCTTCATGTTCCTGCACCAAATATTATTATTATTATTAAACAGGATTTATATAGCGCCAACATATTACACAGCGCTGTACATTAAATAGGGATTGAAAATGACAGACTAATACAGACAGTGATACAGGAGGAGAGGACCCTGCCCCGAAGAGCTTACAATCTAGTAGGTGGGGAAATGTTGGTAGGTAAACCATAGTTGGGGGTCCCAAAAGGCCAGTATTGTGGAATGGGTCTAGTCTTGTAATCCCGTACTAGCAACAAGCTTGTTTATAGAACAAATTGTGCTTTCACCAAGTATGAATAGCATTCATCATTTCCTCAATTCCTGTAAACTTCTACATTTTCGGGCGTCGGTTCCATATGATGCAATCCTTGCGAAACAATTTTCAATTTTACTACCGGCCGTGGAAAATTGGAAGATTTCTCAGAAGAGAAAACTTGCAGCCCTTCCTAATTCCCTGAGGTCAAACCAAACAAACCTCAGCTGAACGTCGCAATAAAAACGGCTTCTTTAAACAAATGCCCGCAACACGGCGTCTTCATTGTTGTCGCCAGGTCAGTGCAACACAAAATTCAATATCCTTCTATTGACTGTAGATAAGGGAGGAAATGATAGTTGAGGGTTTATTAGAGTATTTGACAAAGCTCTTCCGATCAGCCAGGGGAGGGCAGATGGCCGACCGTTCCTTATTTATACAGAAGACAAAGCTTGACAACTCTGCGCAGCAACGAGGACAACACTGTGACGAGTTCACTATACGCCAAGAGGTTTCATATTTAGACAAGAGATGGCGAGGAACGTGAGGAAGTGTTCACTGGTCCCTGTAAACTGATGTCCTTGTTCCTGGAGGGAAAATAAACAGCGGACGTCAAATTGGTCACGTACTGCAAGGAACGCGCATGTAAAACAGCAAATCCTTTCAGAGAGATGATATGAAATTATTGTGCATTGGCGCAGATTGCTGGAATGAGCGGCGCATTTTGGAAGGTTGTCATTTAATTATTCAGAAGGTAGACACCCATAGGGAGTCTATTCATAAATGCTTTTACCTAAGATTCACCCAATATTTACACATTTGATTGTTTTTACTTTATGCATTTCCTGCGTGTTTTACAACCAAGGCTGCAGCTCAGCTTACACAACACCGGATAGCATTCACCACCTTAGATAGAAGAAACAAAAAGAAAAGCAATGGGGTTAATTTCCAACATCTTGATCACAACTTTTGCATTAAATTTTTCTCTTTTTTTTTTTTTTTTTTGCCAACCCTAACTGCAGTAGGCATGGCTAGGCCACATACACCCGTCAGATATAGCTATTGGAAAATCCAGTCAAAAGTAAACACAGAATGACCATCAAAGCACGCATAAAAAAATATTGAAAATGCAGAACAAAGAAACTGCGATCTATTATCAGATAAATGCGCCCATAAATCAGCTCAGTGATCTCCAGGATGCATTCCATATTATAAGAGCATGGCGGTGTTATTATACCTTGGTCGCCAGCAGTAGGCGTTATCGATGACTAAAATTCACGTGTCACTCTGCAGCCGGTGACCTTAATGCGATTACACCAGCTGTACTATTCCAAGTCTGCATATAAGAGCCTCTTACCTCAGCTAAGGAGTCACAAAAGAAAGTGACAATGGTTGTGTAACCCCTTTGCATCTCTACAGCTACAAAGGTTCTGCTTAGAAAGCTTTGGATTGATACATTGGTGCTGATTTATTAAGGTTCTCCAAGGCTGCAGAGAATACACTTTCATCAGTGAAGCTGGGTGATCCAGCAAACCTGGAATGGATTTCCTAAAAGTTATTGGCAAACATTTTCAATGCTGGACCAGATCCACCCCAGGTTTGCTGTTTCACTGATGAAAATGTATTCTCTCCAGCCTTGGAGAACCTTAATAAATCAGGCCCATTGTATCTGTCACTCAATAAGTTTCCCTATTTGAGCATTAAGGTTTTAATGATCAGTAATCTAAATGTCTTCAATGTAATAATTATAATCATGGTTGCAGTTTTCCCATGGTGGTACAGCTAGAAACATTTACTTCCTGTAATAAGGTGGCAACACGATACCCATTTTCCTTTTACAATGTCACCCCACAACTAGGGATGCTAATGCCACTTCTACCAGTACTACACATGTTGCAGAGGCATGAGGAACCACAAAGTGAAGTGGGCGACAAGGAGATGGGCACTCCTAATAGTGAAAGTGGGTTTCCTTTTAATAAAGCAGCAGGAAGGTTAGTATTTATTTTATATATAGGAGGGACGGAAACAAAAAAGCTGGAGTTGCGCTTAAGAATTTCACTATAGATTTAATGCTGTGCCACACTTAGCCCTTAAGGGGCATCATTGGTGCCCCTCAAAACATGTTGGATTCTACCGCAGGCTAATTAAAACGCTCAGCCTACATTGTGATACTACTGGATTTATCCGTAATCCAGTCCTGTACAGAAGAACAAAACATGATCTGATCTCGGACAGCTCCTATGACTTCTGAGGCGTTCACTGAATAGGGTATGCTTTGAAAACATTAAAGAGCACCTGTATAAAGAGAAAATGCTTTAGGGGATAGATGGGCGGGTAGGTACATTTTTTTGCCAAATCTGCCCTCGAGTCTTGCACAGGCTTCTTTACTGGAATAAAGTTGATCAGATTTTTGCTTGAGCTTCTCATAATGTGCGTTGGAAGCTGCAGCAAGTCAGATAGAGCCTGCCTCATTTCCTGCCTGGAGGGCATCCAGCAATATATCTACCCTTTCATTCATTTTTAGTTTTTGTAAACATTGAGGCTCAGCAGTATATTTGGGCATTACCAAGGGTACAAAAAAATCTGCCTAAGGCTGCCCACTACCTCAGTCCTTCAAAGTTTTTTTTTCAAACTCATCTCAAGAACCATCCTACTGCTTGATAAAATGTTTGGCATAAAGATCCCCTGCATATAGTTTTCAAATGAATTTTTGAGCAATTGTTGCATGTCATCTTCCCTCAAGATCCCTCCAGTAACAGGCCCTTCCTCTTTCAGGCGGACAAGCACAGAGCCACTGTTTAGCAATTGTCAGGAACACTGTTAGGATGCTTGCAAACTACTTTAGTTGGCTGCTGGGTCTCAAAAGGTTGATCCAGATCTGCTAGGAAGCCCACAAAAGCCGTTAAAGAATTGTTCACATCAGGATGACAACGCCGATATTTGCAAGGTTGCGGCCTAATGTCAGCTTTAGAACAGGAAATGTCATTGCAAGAACTCCAGGTAAGTTTACAAACTCATTTAGAGCACTTTCAGCGCCAAGGTGACTAACAGTTCCTGGACGCACAGCAAACAGCACTGTAGGTAGTCAAATTTGCACCATCTTCAAACTACACAGCTAAAGAAACTTGGCACTTTTGGGAATTGAGAGATATTCTAAATGCTAAAAGTGGCTCTTTTGAATGGAGAATTTGGGGTGGAGGTTGAGCTCATGGCACAATGCTGCAGCTCCCCACAGGTTTACTTAAGAGCCATTTCAGACAACATGCAGTGAAGAGGAACTCTAAATATACTTTAAAAAAAAACAGATCATGAAATAAACTACAAGCTAGGTGAAAATGCAAAATTTTTTTTTTTTTATTACCAAAACATCACATAGGGCATTAGAAGACAGATAACAGTCCAATGTTGGTTTGCATCAGTCACTTGTACATAAGAGTGGTGGACCCTTAGGATGAAGAAAAACCCTGCCTGCCTCCTCAGATAGAACACGTTGGTCCAGCTAACTCATAAGGGTATATTTATAAACCAGTCAATGAGGTTTAAACCAAATATTCACTGATGGTGAATCAATCACTGTCATTGAAAAGACATGCACTGAATGTTTGGCAAGTGTCATGCTTTAAAAGCCTGCTCCTCTTGTCGACATGTTATTCTGATCTGGCTCGGACTCAGTTGTCGATTTGCTCATGGATAATAAAGGAAGCATTTATAAGGGCAAGTCCACCCAAAGCCATCACTATTGGTTTTGTGCGATACCAAGAAACTGAGTTGCCCATTGCCATCATATATCTCTTTGCAGAATGTAGCAGTAAAAGATTGGTGTTCACACTTAACCCGATAGCCAAACCAGATGGAATATTAGCTATGGGGGTGGAGCCCAGACCTCCATCAGGTAAAAATCTTATCTGTGTCACAGAGAGATAACAGAAGCCAGGTGAGGATTCAACACTCCTACACCCATGTAAAACTAAAGTCATGCAGCTTATTCTGATTGTACAACATCCTTAAGATTTAGCACAGCAATTTATTATCTGGATCTAAACCTTCATTTGTTTCTAGCCAGGTACACTTAGTTGTTGGAAGGCGACTGTACAGTCAGCAGTGGGTGGACTGGAATCTTAAATGGAGCCTTGCTTACAAAACAATTGTCTGAGCCCAATTATGTTAGCCAACCAAAACTACATACAAAAAGGTTAGGAGGGTACATTTATTAGGGTCCAGATGTTTTAAGTGTAGTCCCATTTAAAACGATTAGAACAGCCTGTAGGTGGCACTAATAGTCCATTTGTTCACCCCAGGGAATATAAATACCATAGATCCACCTGCAGGCTGTACTGTGCCATGCTGTCACGACATCCACGGAGCTTCCCTCTGCTGAGCCCAGTTTAGGGCTGTGATAGAAAAAAACTGCAGAGACTTGTTCCCAGAAAGTGACGTTTCCTAGACCAAGGCCTGCAGGCAGCTTCCGCAGACAGGTGATGGGTTTTTGACCCATAGGATGAGTGCTCATTTTGTCATTGCATCATTGCAGCTAACTTCTTCCGCATGGTATCTGACAATTCCTGGTTTGCTTCTGCCAAAACTGTAAGAAATCTGTTTACCTGCAAATACAAATAAAACAACTGCCAGACCTGAAGCAACCATTAATGTTAAAAAACAAAACACAGAATTGTGACCCCCAGAGGCATAGGGAATAGTGTGTACCCAAGATTGGGTTGCAGCAAATTTATGATATAATGATATATATATATATATATATATATAATTAGTTTAGAGTCTTTTGGAAAGCACAAGAGCCACCAGAATGACCAATGATGCAAGCATGTGCAGCACCTTCTGCATATTCCTCACAGTAAAGTTTGGAAGCATCTCATCCCAGTGGCAAGGATCTGATGTTAAAAACAAGGAACATTCTGGTACCTCTCCTAACTTCTTTAATATAGGTTCATGTTTCCATTATGCCAGTTGCTAACAGGTGCTAGAATTACAGGTGCAGAACCTCTTCATAAATCTTCAGACAAAATATGCAGAATATTCACATATAGAAGTTCTGAGATTTATACAGCTCCACCACACAGTATGGAAGACAGCACTACCTCTACTGCAGTTTAGTAAGACTTTCAGGTCTTGTTCAACCTTCAGCCCTTTGACTGTACAGTGAAGGAGCACATTGATGAGCTCATCTTTCTTCCAATTACATGAGAATTTTGGTACTAATTGGCTCCCTATGCTACTGCATAAGGCTGATACCAGGTAAACTCTAGATATGTACACTGCCTTCAATTTAAAAAAAGCATAAAAATATATTATAATATAATTATAATATAATATATATTATATATAAAAACATAAAATATACATTGCAACATTAGGCTGAAGCCTCTATACCTGAATTTAGCTTTAGCAGAACCAGTATGTATTGTACATTTACACAGCTGCTGGAGCTAGCTTTTGTTCTAGTAGCCTGGATTCCTAGTGTCGCCAGCTTTTGGAATTTTGTGATTCAGCTTTCTTTTATGAAATACTTACAGATGGATTATAGACAGGGAGCATATTCCGTAACGTGCAAAGACATTTCTCTTCCGTTACGTGTTTTTGCCCAAGTGCTTCTAATATGTTCTCCTGGAGATAAATCATAAGATATAAACAAAATATTAGATAGGCCAATATCTTCACATAACTGCTCTTCTGGCTACCCTGTGCATAGCCGTCACTGTCTCTGGTTGATGTTGTGAAATTAAGTGAATTAGAGACATAGATCATAGGGCAGACAACACTAAAGAGTTATTCACTTGCTCCGATACAACATAGCTGACCCATCTTCCTAGTGCAAAGATGTATCAGCGAGTTTAAGGCCACACATGAGAATTGTTAACACTGAATAAATAAAAGCGAAGCTCAATGAATTTTGGCGGTATTGCTGACCTTTTTTAACACCCAGAAGATATTGGAGAGAAATTCGCAGCATACATCCTTTAGCATCCTCAACTGTGGATCCGCCCTGATCGCCGCATCTGGGCCACCTTGAACGCTCAAATGGTCACTGTGGAACTCACCATAAATCTCCAAGTTCTCCAGGACGCACATGAGGCTGATTATTAGAGGGAGATCTCGAAAATAAATAGGATTCTCATTTTGGCATATAGGTCTATACAAGAAAGCAGTGTGCTCATCAGGGGTTAATTCAGTTGTACCATACCAGTCAAGCCAAACCTTAGGAGTAAGCAGAGAGTGGGCAGACTATGGCAGAAGCCCTGGCCTGGTACCTTCGAAATAGCCAATTCTGCAAGTGACCACAGGCATATTTTGTGTGTACAAAACCTGAAGATTAAGCTGCTTAGGGCTTTTGAAAAGGGATATGGCCTAATTACACATTTGATCACAGTTTAGTGGCAGATTAGTTATTTTTTTGCCCTGTGAAGTCTGGCCAACGGAGCACCTGGGAGATAAATAAACCATATGTTACAGTGACTGAGGTTATCACTTTGGCCTTTGCAGCGCTATGTCCCAGGTTCGAGTCCCAGCTGGGACACTATATGCATTGCAGGTTCCTCCTATGTTTTCATGGTTTCCTGCAGGGAATTGGGTTTGAACCCACATTCAAAAAGCATGCAGTTTGGTTAGTTGGCGTCCCCCACCCCCTCAAAATTTGCCTTACTGATCTGGGGGTTCTGGTAGATCATAGACCTAATAACAGCATGCAATGCCATGCTGCAATATCTAAAGCTAATAAAGTACTTTCATGTATTACAAGATGAATAGACTGCAGAGATGGAGACATAATCCTGTCCCTGTACAAAGCATTGGTCAGACCACATCTGGAATATACAGTCCAGTTTTAGGCAACAGTTCTTAAGAGACATTGTGGAATTGGGGAGAGTGCAGAGAAGGGCAATTAAACTAATAAAAGGAATGGAGGAGCTATGAGGAGAGATTGGCTGAACTAAATCTATTCTCCCTTGAGAAGAGACATATAAGGGGGGATATGATCACCCTGTATAAATATATAAATGGTGCATATAGAGAACTCTCTTCCCTAATATTCACTTTGAGATCATTACAAAGAACAAGGGGACACTATGCATCTGGAGGAAATTCATTTAAGCTGTGACACATTTTCATTAGCTGTGTCACAAAGGGGCTCACAATCTAGAGACATAAGTATGGACTTTGTAAAGCACCATGGTAATTCCACTATGAAGGTTATTGCTTAGGTACTTTATTGGGTAACAATGCGCTGAGCCTGTACCTCAGCTGTTCCTTGTTCTCACCCAATCACACAAGTATTGAATGAAAAATGGATTTTGTAAAACATTATGAAGACATGGCTCATCATTGACTCCACCAAGAAGCCAGTGCCAAGAAATGCCATGTAGTCATTGCAGAAGTGCACATAGCTAGCAAATAGCTATACGTTGCATGCAGAAGATCAGCAGCAATGAGATGTAACAAAGGTTGAAAATAGGCAACAATTTATGATGTAAATCCTAAAGGGATAATACTTTCTTTGTGCTTTATATCAACTTTAGGTTTTAGTTTACAAGCACCCTCTAGTGGCTGCTACAACTTCTGGTCTCTATTGCCAGATTTTACTGTAAGTCCTTTAAAGCATAACTAAACCCAAGAAGAAAAGTTTAAAATATTACAGTTTACCAGCCCTTTGACGCAGATTTTATCAGACTAAGAACATACTTTGTGACAACCATGGTGCCCCTATAGAGATAAAAAGTAGTACAGGTGTTGGTCATTCCCGTAACACTTCCCATCAGAGTGACAGCTGTTTAAAATACAGGACTGGTAAACTATAACATTTTTTTGTTTTTGGGTTTAAATATGCTTAAAGGTGAAAAACTCTACAAGATCCAAACAATCCTAATTTTTCTTTCAGCTGAAAAAACATCTAGAATGAAATAACAAAAGGGTTACTTTTTCCAGGTTCTGTGAACTCCTGACACATCTGTGAGGAGTATATGAGCGACAGGACCGAAAATACTGCGACCAAGATGGCTTTCTGCTCCACAACAACTAGAGGGGGGTCATCAGGCTGAAACAAATCCTGAGTGGCCAGCTCAAATAAAAGTTTCCACGTTTCCTTCCCAACGTCTAGATTCAGTACTGTAAAAAAAAAAAAAAAATAAAATAAAAAAAAAATCCATCAACCTTTAGCAAAAAAACAGAAAAAAAAGGAATGTCCTATACTAGCATAATACAACTGAGCCATGAAACAGTAAGAACTCTGCAACAATGGCGCCATCACAACTAATCAAAAGCTTTCTGGTTACCGAGAAAAATCCCAGCAGTTTTATACCCACTTGCTTGGTGCGATCAAAAAATTCTAATAATGTAAATCCAAAAATTCACAACATTTTTCTATAGGACCTATTCAAAGGTTGATCAGGGTTCAGCTCTATATTGTATTACTATATGTTGTATATATGTATATGCTTACCTATAGACTTAACTCCCTCATCAACTGTGGTCACCAGCTGTAATAAGTGCATGTACACATTAAGACCTTCTGGACTGTCAATTCTGAAACAATATACAGGACAAGATGGTTAAAGTCCAACAGATGTCTTCTTTTTATCTCTCTATAGACCTGTACCCCTCCTGCTGCATTTTATGATTGGTGACTTTCTACATTGATCTTTGTGAACAAGTAGAAACGTTTCTTTTGCTTGCTTCTTTTTTTCTGCAAAAGCTCTTGCACGCTCAGAGGAGAGTAACGGCGACAGCCCACATCACTATCCTCACACAGACTACTATAGTAAAGGAAAACAAGAGCAAGCCATGTTACTGAATACTGGTAGAATAGGGTTTAACTGCAAATCTATTGGACTGCACAGTCATTCAGAAAACTGCTGTAACAAAGTGGAGTTGCATGGTCAATTCAATTTAATTTCTACAACTTTTCTACTTTTTTATTTATTTTTTATATTTACAACTTTCTACTACTTTATTGTTTCCATAAAGGCTACCAAAATAGATATTTTATGGCACACATAGCAGTGTTTGAATCTAATATCAGTGGAGGTCTAGCAGTTACTTACAGTAACACACACACCCCAGAAACTAAAATTAGACTACAGAAAATCTTTGGATGTTATGGAAGTGACAAATCAAACTATTTCCCCATACTAACTAAAAGCAACATTTTGGGTGGAAGTATAAATAACACTGATGCTTACATTGGTTTGCCAAAACACTGGCAGCCTAATTGCATAATATTTGTGCAAGAAGGATTGAAAATAGATAGATTTCCATTTAAATGGCATGAAGAATGTTTAGGGACAATTCAGATAAAACCAAATTGCCCTTCTTCTCTAAGTAAATGGTAAACGTATAATTTCTATGACTCCTCTCTAACCACTTGCAAAAAAACCTTACACAAGCTAAAGGACTTTTACTTACCTAAAGCCTTGGTCACCAGTCTTGGGTCTTTTTCCTTCCCAGTGTTTGCTGGGCCATGACTCTGGGACAAGCACATCTGTAGGGACAGGATTTGCTAGATTTTTTTTTTTACATCGGTCTGACTAACCGCTGACATAATCTTGACCTACCAGCCCACTCCACCCCTTGGTGCCGGTGGGACACAAGTCCAGTCAGAAGAAAGCGGTCATGAGATTCGAAGTGTAGCATGGGACCTATAATATATTAAGTCTTTACTGGCACAGGCAAAATCAAACCCACCTCAGCTGTTTTGAGGCCTCCAGTAGCGTTGGAACAACGGGCATGGCAGGTCTGATCACCCCTTCTGCATCAGCAGCCTCTGGTTGTTGGCAGGCTTTTATCCAGTTGATCATTAAGTCTTCATCCATGTCAAACAGCTTGTCCACCAGTTCACCAACTTTATATAGAAGGTCCACTGCAAGAAGATTTCACACACAACCTTTTAAATATTATTGATGCGTATCTAATAGGGGATAACACAAGGTCCTACAAGAAGCACACATGTCCAGTCTATTGTTACAAATGAAGGGAAATGCCGAGTATTTTTAATAGATATTAAGTAGCACTTTAGGATTAGGTTGATTTTGATGGCTCACTACCTAAATTTTACATTTGCATTTGTAGGAACCAACTCATGTACTTTGCATCCTGTAATGCAGACTATTTTTATTCTTGTGCAGGGTACCTGATGTTGATTTGTCCTGCATTTCTCTATAAGAAACCTGTAGTGAAAATGGAAGCTGTGGGGGCCCTACCATGACTCTGCCCTGTGCAAAGGATTTATGCAACACAAATTATACCATTGCTATATCAGCAATGTAATATCCGGATTTGCAAAGCCATTCAATGCACAGAGGATTTATACGTTTCATATGCTGAGGTAATTATTTGTAAGCTTTGACTTCCCTGAAAGGACAGAGTTGTGGTAAAAGACACAATGACAAGCCTATAATATGAATACTAAATTGTTACCATTAGTGGAGCTGCTCATGATAAAAAACAGGTTATGTCGGATGGAGGGGTGATTTCGGATTCTTTCCATCCAGATGCCCAGTACTTCCGTGTGAGATAAACATGTCAATAACAACCTGCAATACAGAATGGTGCATTCCATCTGAGAACATAGACTGAGATAGACAGATTACTGTGTTATTTATCGAAAGTGTCAGAAGCAAAATATGAAAGATGCCATTTCAGACCGAAATCTGAAAATGAAGGTTGCCTGGCATTGATATTATCCTGGCCCCCTGAATATGAGCTTAGGTTACTTCTCTCATTACAGATTAACTTTAAATGCACTTGTGGACAAAACCTCCACTCACAAATAAAATACCCTTTTACCCACCTAGCTGCAGTTTAAAGCAGACCTATCACATTTTCAATATTATGTAAGGTGGGGGCTATCTCTTTTATATATGAAAAAAGTTTTCAGATAACAGAGGTGAATGTAGCCAGTAGTAGCAGTCAGGCTTGCTTACCTGGTAGTCTCTAGCAATGTTGATGGGTCTGTATCACTGTATAAAAAGAAGACAACAAGCCTAAAAAAAAAAATAAATAAATAAAATAAAAGTTAATATAGAAAAATAAAGTTTTATAAGAAAACTCTTACTTGTCATACAGAGACAGCAGATTGCTAGTTCTAGGAAGTAGAAAAAATTCAGTTCAAACATGTTTTAGGCTGAGGTTAAAATGCTGCATTCCATTAAATTCACTCTTAAGTGTATTTATTTAAATATAAACCAGTGGGAGTACCTGAAAATTAACCTGCCATCTGCCTCTCCCAATAATTTTACAGAAGGGACAAGACTGGGGTACTGGAGAAGAAGCTCCAGTTGGTTGTGTTGAAGTGCTCATGTGTTAACAAGAGGACATTCAAATAAAAGATAAATGAACTGCTAAGACTGCTGCTTCTTCTTTGATGTGGGGAAAGACAAGACCAAATCCTTGACAGGTATAAAAACACTGCAATATATGCATTCTGTGTGAAGTTCAGCTTTTAGGGTTGTGTTTAGGGATTTATTAACGTTTATAATCAGGATAAGGATAAGTCTGTTTACATTTTCTAGCTTAGTTTCGATAGTAGTGCACATGTTCAATCAGTCGTTGGAAACTAACAATGAAGCGACACCCCGCAACGCTCTTTTCCCCTTCACTTCTATTACATCACTCATCTGATATCAGCCCTGAGGCAATTATCAGAATCATCTGATGTGTGCATGTAACCTAAGGGTCACTTTAAAATTAGCCCTAAACCAAAATATTGTATCTTTCCTAGAGCATTTAGTCTGGCAGACCAAACTATGCACAGTTGTTCAGAGCAACATGGTGCCATTAATTTAAAATATCTAAAAGCACATATACAATACCTACAGATTGAGCTGTGCTGCAGTTGCGGATAATACATTTCTGTGCATTGTTAAACAAAAAAAAAACACATTTTTGTTTCCCTTTTGATTGGCAAACTATACTAAATGAATAGGATGCCTTATTGACACATATATTGTCTGTGTAGTACTGAACGGCACCAGCTCAGTAAGAAAAAACCCATCTTCCTTGTATTTTTCCAAGGCAAATGTGTGATTGTATTAGCAATAATTTCTCATGATACATAACAATTCAAAGTGCTGTTGTTTCAAACGACTGGAGAATTTATCCAGATCATCATACTGGCCCAACAAGGGCACTAGACAAACTACTAACAGGAACATTTTGCATAGCTTAAATTGTGTTGTATACATATGTCGACAACTCGAAACATTTTGCCCGACTTGGGCTTCTTCAGGGGTGGCTGTATGTTTAGCGAAGTTGCATGTAATTACTTGGCAGTATTCAGGTGCATGGTAAATATATACCCTGTTTCCCCGATTACAAGGCACTCTCTTATATTTTTTGAAATGCCAAAATATGCCCTGGGTCTTATTTTCAGGGGATGTCTTATTTTTTCCATGAAGAAGACTACAGTACACATTTATTGTTGAAAGTCACTCATGATCACTCATGTTCCATTGATTGTCCCCTTCTGATCACTCATGTGCCGTTCAAATTCCCCTTCTGATCACTCTATGCCATTGATTGTCCCCTTCTGATCACTCTATGCCATTGATTTTCCCCTTCTGATCACTCTATGCCATTGACTGTCCCCTTCTGATCACTATGAAATGATTGTCCCCTTCTGATCACTCACCCGTAATTAAGTGCAGGGATCTCCGTTAGGGCAGGGATCAGCAGCTTGCTTCCTTGTTCAGAAGGCTTGTGCAGGCTTTTTACTTTCAGTTTGGCTCAGGAATAGACACGCCCTGCAGCCAGCATCAAAGACACACACGCAGGATCAGATATCTGGAGCTGTCTTATAAACGGGTGAGTGTCTTATTTTAATTATTTTTGTAAAAAAATCGGGGGTGGCTTACTTAATGGGGATGTCCTAAAATCGGGGAAACACGGTAGTATCAGTACAAACATGGCAAGAACATAGATGAATATTTTGCATAGTAAGGCTTAAAAGGAGTCAGAGTGATATATTGACAGTAATGGTAGGAAACATTAGTACCTTTATGAAATGATATGCAAGAAACGTCCTTGAAATATGACAAAATATTTGCAAATTACATTGTGGAGACAAATATGTAGAAGGCCTTTGTATTTAGTAACAATCAGAAATTTGAGTAAAAAAACTTACATATTCCTTGAAGAGAGAGTGTGTGTGTGATTTTGAAGCGGATAAGGGAAACAGTAACCCAAGCATTTTTTGAAGAAAGGCTCCAAATATGAAGGTAGAGGATTTAAAAAATTCACCCAATAGGATGACATATGGTAGGGTTAGTATATACGCTAAGAATTTGGATTTTTTTTTTTGTTTTAGAAAAAGGTTTTTTTTAATCGATATAAATGCTTCAAAAATCACACACCCCGTCTTCAAGGAATATGTTAGTTTTTACTCAAATTTCTGATTGTTGTTACTAAATACAAAGACCTTCTGCATATTTGTCTCCACAATGTAATTAGCATATATTATTTTGTCATATTTCAAAGAGGTTTCTTGCATATCATTTCATATAAGTACCAATGTTTCTTACCATTACTGTCAATATATCACCGACTCCTTTTAAGCCTTAATATGCAAAATATTCATCTATGTACTTGCCATGTTTGTACGGATACTGTATATTTACTATTCACCTAGATACTCCCGAGTAATTGCATGCAACTTTGCTAAACGTACAACCACCCCTGAAGAAGCCCATGTTGGGCAAAACAAGTCGGGTTATCGACATACATATGCGACATGATCTTTACTATGCAAAATATTCCAGTTAGAAGTTTGTCTAGTGCCCTTGTTGGGCCGGTATGATAATGATCTGGATGAATTCTCCAGTCAATTGAAACAGTACTATGAATTTTGTTATGTATTATGAGAATTTATCACTAATACAATCACACATTTGCCTTAAAAACCCTTTTTTCTGGTATTTTTCTATTGTCAATTACCCAGGGTTGGCAATCAGGCCTATTTTAGGACAAACCTGTGTAGCATTCCACTGAAATCATTTCCCAAGCTGCAGTTCTAGAGGAATAAGATGATGCCGAGATTGTCATCACACTTCTGATGGTATTTCTATTGCAATAAAGTAATATTACAGCTGCCACTGTGTTCAGATTAAATTTGGAGAAATGCAAATATTGACCTCCCCACCCACATTGAAGGTATGTGGTGCTTTTCCCCCAAATCCAAGTTAGTTCTGTAGGCAACCCAAATTCAATTTCCTAAACAGACCTAGTGTCGAAGGGCTTGCATCCAGGGCTACCTAGGTTTAAGGTACCCAGGCAGAAACACACCAACATCAACACTTTAGCTCTGTTACTGTGCGATTTGTCTACGTATTCAAACACCTACTGTTGTGTGTTAATGGCAATTGTACAGCAACACAAAAAAAATGGATGTTGCTAGCAATGTTGAACATTACCCAATGCAGTACAGTGCACAAGCATTGCATATATGATTTTTAAATGTGGATAAAAAAAAAATGCATAACATGCGTGCATGTGTTAACCTATCAAAACAGTGTGACAAGACTAAGGCCTCCCCACCGTGAATGCACCTGATTGCGTAAGCTAGGCAGGGTCAGGTCTGGATAGTACTTGGATAGGAAAAAAAAGGTAGGAGACCTGTCCCTCTTCCCCAACCTGCAGCAGCAGACTAAAAGTAATTTCTCTGCCTAAATTTGACCATTAATTTTTCCTTTGCACTCCAAGAAACAGATTGCCTTCTTCCTTCCGGCATCTGAAGCAAACCGATAACAGGTCAGCTTCAGATACTTACACTGCTTGAAGTTTTCTTTTTCTGCCTTTCTACAGGAAAAGACTTACCCCACGTCTTCATTCGTAGTGATAGTCATGCAGATGTCCTTGAAGCAGGCCATGTTAGCCAGAATCCCCACACAAATTTCCTACATAGAAGAGAGACATTACACTAGATTAAGGTTCAATTCAGCTAAATGGAAATGTCAATTTATTCCTGGGGAACATATCTTTTAATATGTCTGCTTTGCCCACGGAGTTATTCAGAGGTAACCTTAGAACATTACTTACTACTAGCCGTTTACATTTTGATTTTGCAACCACTCCTAATATTATTCCTATTATGTTGTTCTCCAACAGGAAGCGCGAGACCTCCTGGAAGACAAAAAATAAAGTAAATTATAGCTGACAGCCTGTTTCTGGAAGAATTTAAAAAGCAGCAAACATACAAAGCAGAATTGTGAAATCAAGAAACATAAAACCTGATAAACCTATATATACACACACACACTCAGAAAATACACGTGAAGTGATTTTACCTGGTAAAGGATTTGTATTTCAATTTAAATAATCTTTAGATTCGCATAACTATGGTATGCAGGAGACCGTTTTTTTCTGCAAGCAAGTCTTACAGGTATTGGCTCTTTCCCCAACCCCAGATAGTGAAAAGAGAAACAGTAGACTAATGAACAAATACATTACTCCTATCCCTCATACTAAAAGCATGCTCTGTTAGCACATGAGCACTGTACTACTTGCACAAAATAAATGCAAAGAAACTAAAACAAAGAGGATGTTGAAATGGAAATATGGAACATTTGTATACGTAAAAACTCGGCAGATCACAGGTTATTTAACATGCAAAACAATGACTTCTCCTTGCAGGTTCTATCATATCATAAAAATAACACCAGCATTAAAACCTGAAAGGTTATTCTGAATCCGATATCTCTAAATATTAGTTGAGAAGTAGAATTATCTGTAACAAAACACTTGACCTTCATATATGGCAAAAATAGCAAAATCATTAAATGAGCAAACATTGCATAATAGTAAAGATGAACTCAGAACTAAATCTTAAGGTTAAAAGGGATGAGGAGCAATGGTGTATACAAAACCAGAGAGGTGAACCTATCAGATGAAAGTTATTCACCTAACATGGCTGAGTTGTTAATTTAAAAAGGTCAATAAAAAGTGGAGAGAGAAGAGTGATGTAAAACTCCTCTGAATATGGCATCAATACCGCAGACAATGATAGATTGTTATGCAAGATATACAGGAAGACAGATTTACATTGTACAAGAGGTCTTGTCACTGATGGTATTGGTGGTTGGGCACAGAAGTCTCTTGTATTAAATGGCCTTACATGGGCCTTGTTTGTCATTGATTCTTCTACACAGAAGTGGGCACTCTGATATAAATCTGGTAAGACAACACATATGGTTTACTGCTCCCAATTAACCATAGGTGCAACAACTACTCTACTGAAAGCAACGCCTGACCCACCACTCACACTTCTGGCAGATTTGAGGATTTTCTGCTGCTTCAAAAAGAATAGTTCTACTGATGTTCACCGCAAAAGGATATCCATACAAATACTCTTAGAAGTACATTCATTCCTTTTAGCACATCAAATAGGGGATATAGGAGAGATTTGGAAATTCCAACTGCCCGAGGAAGCCATTTAACAAACGCGCTGGGCAACCAGGAGTTTCTGACTACGCCAAACATGGTGCCAAAGTTAGTTGCCTAAATGCAGATGTACTCAGCTACAGATATTTTGAAAGTGTACATAATTTTGAATCAGGCTGTTCATGTTTTTTTGTTTACTTTCATGGCAATTTGTTCTTTTGCCAACAACCCACTTTTTTATTAAGACCCCATTCTGGGCATGGGTCTTTATTGCTAGTCTACACAGGAGTTTCCTGTTACTCATGGTCCGAGCTAAGGGTTCCCTCGTCATTGAGGGTCCTACAAATGTATCTTTCGGTTTATGGTTCAATACAAGGTACCTATGTGCATTTCTGTTCTACACAAGAAAAAGTTCTACAAGTTCTTGTTACATGTTGGGTCCTACACAGGGGTTTTATTATGTGAGTCTATAGTTTTTAGTGATCCTACATGGTGTCTGGTCATAGATGTTCAACATAGGGTTGTTTTTACCGATGGCCTTAAATGGGTTCTCTTTAGTTTCCACATAGGCTTCCCATTTCATGTATGGTTCTACACAAGGTTAAATCCCTGATACAGGAGTCTCTTTACATTATAGGGTCACGCATTACCTCATCCATACACATGTCCCAGACTTTACAAATCTCATTCTCCATGTCTGCCTCCATCTCCGGGTTAGTTTCCTCTTCTTCCAAGGATTGGTCTTCATGCTCTTTAACAAACTGTGTGGAAAATAGAGGTAATGATTAAACTTTTCAGCCTCACACCAACAGAGGGACATCAGTCTGAAAAAGCTTCTAGCTTGTTCATCCTCTGCCTGCCTAACAAGCTATTAAAACTAAAAGATCAGCTTTACACCCAGACAATTAGAGTTTTTTTTTTAGAATGGAGTTCAGCAATGGAAGCTTAATACAAGTCCTTATTACGGCCCAATGTCAGGCTTCACCACCATACCATGCTCTGGAGGTTCTCCATGTGTATGCCGTGTTCTTTTTCAGGTGCGAGATTGTGCCGATATAATTTCTGCATCAATACAATCTGAGTGCAGCGCAGCATGATGATGCGTCCTTTGGAGGTGGTCACAGATATTCTGCACGCTCAGTATTTTCTCAGTCTACCACATGGAGTCATGCAACAAACTTGAGCACATTGCATGGTGAAAAAGATGTAATGCGGCATACAACGCTAGATTGGCTATCACTTGATTGAAGGCAAATATTGCAGCATGGGCATTTTTACCCCCCCAAAACTGGTGGGGAACTAACTAATAAAATTTAGCTTGTACCTCAGCTCATTTTTTTATGTTATCTTTCATTCAGTCAAAAGACCTAAAATGATAGCCATTTACATACATTTATTATTCTGGTCAGAGCGGCAAAAAACCAGTGCTTGCAGTACATAGTGTTCCCGATAGTGCTTTCTGTTGGCGGCGGCAGTCCCACCATGTCATCGTCACTGCTAAGTGGAGATGGGTTTCTAGGTGCACGATAAGGTTCTTCCTGCCCATCATCTTCATCCTCATCACTGCTGTTTGAAGGGAACAGGTTTCTATCCACGGTATAAATACTAGGCACTTTTTGGGGACTGGAATACCCTTCGTCCCTATCTGAAAAGAATAAAAAGAATTTACAATCATAAGTGATAAAAAAAAAAAAAAAATAAAAGAACTGGTAAAAGGTTAACCCTCACAAAATAGATGTATTGACATTGGCTCTCTCAAACTAAATACACGTAACAGTGACATTATGAAAGGGGATCCGTGATGTTGACTTTTTTAAAAAATCTGCACAATTATAGATAAGAATTAGTTCCATATGCCAAAGGATTTTATTTCTGTCCATTTAGCATTGAGATTACATAGCTTTGGCAAACAGAACAACTTTATCTGGCAGAGAGAGGGGGATCAGATTTACCTCCGTGGGAGGTAAAGTGACCTAAAGTGAAAGAAACAATTGTAACAAGAAGGTAGAGTTAATTGACAAAAGACATGTAATGTCCTTTTTTGCCCAAAAATAAAGCACTGGCAATTGATTTTTGTTTTAGCTACAGTTTTCTCCTCAGCCTCTTTTAGCTGGGTGCACCACCCAGCAATTTTCAGCAATACCGGCTGTTTTTTGGTGCTTACTGAAGAGTTGGGTCACAATACAGAGGGGTTACCAGCCGCCTACTATTTTTTGCCACCCGGCTTACCCAGTTGAACACTGTAACTCTGTAGAGTCTGAGCAACTTTCTGCATCAATACAAAAAGGAAGGCAGCATGGGGATGCCCCTTTAGAAGAGGAACCCAAATACCCTGCACATAATGCATGTTCTCAGCCATCCATGTGATGAAGCAGGGAACATTGCACAGATATTACATC
This sequence comes from Pyxicephalus adspersus, assembly GCF_032062135.1. Lineage (NCBI taxonomy): Eukaryota > Metazoa > Chordata > Amphibia > Anura > Pyxicephalidae > Pyxicephalus > Pyxicephalus adspersus. The sequence continues at coordinate 60,975,330 of NC_092866.1, read as the reverse complement.
ATTAGTGACCATCTGATGGCAAAAAAAAAAAAAAAAAAATTCTGTGTATCCCGAGATGAAAACAGCAGCCTTCCAGGAAAAGGCAATTATATTTTCCTGGACCTGTCATTGCTGGATGGTGTCTGCACACAGGTCAGTATGGACCAGTGTTAAACCCAAAAGTTTTTTTTTTTTAAGCCAGGTTTGAAGAAATTGCAGGTGGGTGGCAGCCCCTGTTTTGTGCCCCAACTCTTCTGTAACCACCCAAGAACAGCCGAGTGAATGAAAAGTGCCATGTGGGAATGAGTTTGGGAGAACACTGTGGGCAATCTAATCTGGCAGCAGCTTACCATACAACACCAAGTACAGTTCTGCTTTAGGCTATGCAGCAATTTCTTACGCCCAACCTGCAATTAGACAACACTAGCTCGTACGGCTCTTCCCCGAGATGGAAGGCAAAAAAGTGAGGGCCTGCAACCTTTGCTACTAGGGGGGGGGGCTGGTTCACATGGGCAGTTTTGCAGTGGTCGAGAAAGATTTTGTAGCCTTTGCAGTCCAATAGCAAGGAAAGTGGTGGGTGCCATCGCACTTTAGGCGTCTGGGCCGCTTCCCACTATAGGGATGAGTAATGCAATACAAATGCAGTGCATGCTTTAAAACTGCAGAACACAGTCACTCATGCCCAAGGTGCGTATGCAATGTCTGCAAGAATAAATTGCAATCCAATGCATGTCTCGTGTTCCCTCATAGGAATGTGTGTGAAAGCAGAACTAAACCCAGAGAATACTCACCTGTCCCCATTGCTCCTTTTCTTTCTGCTTGATTGGCCCGAGTTGGGATGATGTAACTCAGGTGCTTATCCAGTTAACGCACACACACACACACACACACTGGGGTAGCCGGTAACCCCAGTAACTAAACTTTGGAACGTGAGACGGCAAACAGGCAGGTAATGCTTGTTGCAGAATGGCCATCCCGTCCCTTTTTGCCTGGTGCCAAATCCTACATTTAAAGTCCCTAATTAATACACGTCCACCTGCTTATAGCAGCACTGATATCAGCTAAAAGGAAAAACATTACCTTGTGTTTGGTTTGTGACATTTCAGACAGGAGTAATGCATCCAATATATACACAAATCACAAAAACAATCTAAAAACATAACAAATCAAACCACAATACAAGGGTATAAATATACTGACACCCCTGCCTATTCAATATATAAGACGTGTGATCCAGTGCACAGAAACGGATCGGCGAGTCTGCTTCTTGAAGGGTCACCTACAAGCTCAGGTAGGTTATTGAGAAACCAAAAATCTTAATTACTTCGATTTTAATATTCCCATAACAAAACTATATTGTAGAACTGTACCCTGAAACCCTATTAGATGGAGTTGGCATATGCAATCCAAATCAGGAGAGCAGTCTAGGGTGACAACAGTGCTGCTCCATAGAAACAATGCAGTGGGAGTTGTCATCTTAGGATGGACAGAAGTGTTGTTACTGGCTAAATTATCAGGTGAAAATAATAAAGGGAAACCAATGCAGCTACTACAGCTGGTTAGCTGCAATATATCTTATTTTTTTTTTTCTTTGTTAATATGCACTGATGCTATTTATTAGACTTGGATACTTTGCTAGGCGATTTAATTTTATGCTGCAGAAAAGAACCCTTGCTCTCTGTATAGAAGCAGAGGTCTCTCTGAAGGTCTCCATGCAATTGGGCTCCAATTTTAATCATTTGTTAAACATTGTATTCTCCTAGAAACTGACTTGCCTCCAGTTACCATGAAGAGCATATTCTGTACTTTAATACTGACTGTGGTCCTGCACTTGGCTGAAAACCGACGCTTAGGCCAACAGAACATGGGGTATGGGGAACAAGGTAAGATTTGGTACAAGTATATATCCGAGAAGTGATTGCAGTGAAATATGGAAAGCGGAGGAAGAATTCCCTATACTACACTAGAAATATGGTACAACAAACATGTAGAAGTCTGAAAGGTCCATCTAAAACAGACTATGCTTTAAATATCCCAATAGTGTAAATAAACCATGGTCCGGGATGCGGGATCCAACAATGAGCTTCACAAAAGTGGAGTGTCAAGAATCTTGCACAGCAATAACAAAGCTGAACTCCAAGGAAATAAGCCTTTACCCTGGCTTTCAGTCTCCCTTCCCACTGCATGGGTTAATTACTAATCTAGAATATGATTTAAAAAAAAAAGTCACTAGAATAGAAAACGAGTGAAAATTGGGCACTTTCCCTCCATACACACCATGATCAAGTCATGATTGCCTACACTGACACCCCTCCAGATGACACCAATGAGGAGTGATATCCCGCCTATTGACACCTACAGTGGGGCAGTAATTCTTTCACCAACAATATCTAAATTTTGCCTCATCCCTAAGGAGCCATATGATTTATTTTATTATTCAAAAAAAAAAAAAAAAAAAAAACAGGGACTTTAGGAGGCTGAAAAACAATTCAATAACTTAATAAAACATTTATTAACATACATCATTTGTACATACATATAAATCTCTCTATTCCTAATTGATCTTTGTTCACTACTCAACACGTTTCATGGAAATGGTCCACTTCATCAGGCAGGAAAACAATGAGAGAATTTAAGGTGGAATGGTCAGTTCCATGATTGTGTGATCGCCTCAGGCATTGGGTGCAGGGTCCAAAAGGAAAAGTGGCCACTATGCAGGATCTTTTATTGCAACTCAACCAACCATGGGAGGTATGTTTATATAAATGGCTATTAGGATTCTGGTGTATTCATATAAATGGTTAAAATAATTGAATTTGCTTGAATTGCAAAAAAGATCCTGCATAGCTGCCACTTTTTCTTTCGAACCCCGCACCCAATGCCTGAGGGGATCAAAAGATCACACAACCATGGAACTGACAATTCTATCATAAATTCTCCTATCGTTTTTCTCCTGATGAAGTGGACCGAGTCCACGAAACGTGTCCTGGAATAAGGATAAAAAAAAATAAAAAAATAAAAACTGTTAAAAATGGAGTTGTGGAAATGTGGAGAACACACATTTTAGAGAATTGTGTTATACCTGTAGAACTAATTTGGGGAAGGTCGTTTTTTGTTCCAGCCACCTCCACAGACATGCTTAAACCAGTCTTGTATGAAGGAACGTAAACTGAAAGCCTATTAGAAGAGTGAAGGCCAAACCAAAAAAAATGGTAATGGGAAGTCAAACAAGCTAGTATAGACGATCAGGTGTCCACAAACACTTAGCCATAAAATGTATATATTTTAGTTTTTGCGATAGTTATCATAAGTCTGCAGTTTCTCAACCTTTGTATGCTTACTCAGGAGGTTATCAGACATACGACTATAACGACACACCAGATAGAAGATATGAAGATAAGGGGTCTGCATTTGGTGGACTGCAAAATCTAATCTCGGGCTTCTCCCAGAAGTTAGGTCTATCACCAGACCAATTACAAAGCAAGCTTACAGGCCTGGGCGAGAAGTCTGGCTTATCACCGAAAAACATGATGAGTGAGCTCTCAGGACTAGCCCAAAAGTTTGGTCTATTGCAAGGCTCCAGAGAAGGGACGGCAGGTATGTCTGAAAACGGCCTGAATAAACTAATTGGAGGACTTGGCAAGATGTTTGGGTTGTCCTCTGGAGATCTGCAAAACACACTTACTGGGCTTGGCCAAAAGTTTGGAGGTGGAAGACTACAAAACATGCTATCTGGACAGGGACAGCGGTTGGGTTCATCGGGAGGAGGAAGACGACAAAACACAAATTCTGAACAGGGTGAGAGGTTTGGAGGGTCTAGAGGACGTGGAAGAAAACCTTCCAGAGGAGGAATGAATGGAAGAAACCAAGGATATAACAGGTAATATCAATTCTCCTATAAAAACACAAGTGTAAAATTACCATTAGAGGTCACAATTCTCCTTTTTAAAAGGAAGTTGTATACCAGAGCACAGTACAGAAAGGGGGTGTAATATAAATGTCATCTCATAGTACAAAGATCAGAAATTAACCCAATGGGCTTTAAACACTTTACAGTATTACTACAGTGTTCTGTAGTAAAAAAAAAAAAAAAAAAAAAAAAAAAAAAAAAAACACAAACACAGGCTACTATATTTCTATTTCCTCCATTTTACAAGCTAGCGTTTTATATATTTTTAAATTCGTTATGATGGGTCATTTGTTTTTAAATGATCCTTTGTGCATTATTGTTAGCCACCAGTAGATGCCAATGTTCTCTATGAAAATGTGTAACAACCGATGTCTCAGATGTCCAGGGTTTGTTATACAAGCTACATGAAGATCCAGCACCAACTAGTGGCGCGACTCCAGTAAAAACAGTCACTTTTCCAACACCATTTTCAGGTCAACATCTTGGGTTATACAGTGATTAATAAAATACTCCTTAATTTATATTTACATCATAAAATTCACTCTAACAGCTTTATTCATCTGTTTTAATATTCATTGTGATACCTGCTTAAAAAAAAAAACATTATTGAATGTCATGGGACTGACATGAGCAGGGCCATCATGGTCTCAGAACCAGTAGAATAAAGTTTGTTTTGGCGTGTGAACACCTGTATTGTGACCAAGCTCTTAAGTAACCACCCAAAAACAGCCAGTTTGTTACTGAAAAGTGCCAGGAGCTGGCAAAAACGGGCTGGGGCGAACACTGCATACATAGAAATGCACCTAAGGGCATAAGACTATTATTGTAAAATAGGACTACGATGGAGAAGTGAGAAGCTTAGAAGGGGGACAAGAGGGGTCAAGCTACCAATTCAGGTGTCCATGATATGTGTTATATAAAATAAGCCAAACTGGAGATATTAGATCTGGGCAAAAAAAATAAAAAAGTAGAAAAACATTTTATTGCGAAAAACAATATTTTCTCTTCCATTTGCAGTGAGGATGACTAAGAAGCTGCTTACGCAAATGATCAACATAAAAAAAAAAAGTTTGTAAGAAGATAAACACTCAACAGCGCTCTCCAGTTCCACCACTCAGGATTTCACAAGCATTTGTTACGATATCTGCTCGGCCACTTTCAAGATTTTAAAGGGAACCTGTTAAGAAAAGAAACATGAGGGCCAACTATAGAAATACCACCACTGAACTACATCTATGGGAGCTGAGTTTATAAAGGATTTGCAATTTTGTCTATCCATATAAAGAGCACTTCAAGCCTGGGGACCCGACTTATCTCTAATGCATTTAGGTGACACAGTTTGCCCCCCCCCCTCATAATGGAGCATCAGTGGACTGATAGGGTCACCTCTCTGCCCTCTCCTCCTTTCAATATGTAGTTTGCTGGTTTATGTGCAGGAGTGGTGTATTGGAGAAGGCCACAATTTTCCCCAGAAATATTTTAAGCTGGGTAAGACGAGGCCGAAGGTGGGTGGCAGCTCCTGTATGGTCACCTAAGTTTTCAGTAACCAACCAAAAACTGCCAGGTGGTGCACCCAGCTAGAAATGGCCAGGGAGTACAGGGGAAGGCTGATAAGTCAAATTCTGGCATTTACATTACATGAATGTAAATATATGCAATCACTTTGATTCATGTTCATTTACAATTAATTTCACTCTCAATAAACAATGAGTTGCTGATCTGGAACAAGCAGGAAAAGCCAGACTTCACATGCCGCTTGCTTGTCAGCAAATCACTTCGAAATAAAGCTGGGTTTTCGATAGCTGACCATGTTCCTGCACCTTTAATCAACTATAGCATCATTCTACTCTGACAGGTTCCCTTTAAAAGGTGAAAACTGCCTTTTGACAACAAACCATACCAAAATCAAGAAAATGATTTAATAAAGTTATTCTTCAAACAAAAATATGTGTAAAGATATTGTGTGAAGGTCATGTGGAGAGGCTTTACTACAGGGGAAGGCAAAGTTTTATGGCCACTAGGCCATTTATGGGATGGGTGGGAGCACAGTAGGCCAGACCCATCCTAATGGCCCCACCCACCACCAGGGAAAGCCCCCTGAAGTGAAATCCCTCTCCTCCGTATGCATTGTGGAGGGAAGGTATTTCCCTTCAGGGAGCCTCCCATATTTACCGCAGTGGCGGAAGTACCAACGCCGGACGCAGTAAATAGGGGAGCCACAGCAAGGGGGGTGGCACCAGAGCCCCGGCGGCTCTGGTAGTTTCCAATGCCCCCTGGCAGATCCTCCGGGTTGCCGACCAGCATTAGGCTGGATCGGCCAGGGCGTGTTAGGCCGGAATGAACTACCGGCTAGGCCGTATCTGCCTTAAAGGCTGGAGTTTGCCGACCCCTGCTTTATTACATAACTAATCAAAGCAACCAATCAGAATCTTGAAGGCTCTCCAAGTTTAAACGTCATAGGGTGCTAGGGGCAAGTCCTAAAATAAGCATACCAAAAAAACCAGAAGAGACCACATGACGTCCAATCACCTTTAGGCATCATTATTATTAAACTGGATCCTTTTAGCGTACATCAGGAGATTCAAATGACAGACAGTGACACAGGAAGAGAGGACCCAGCCTGTAGAGCTTACAATCTAGAAGGTGGGGGAAGCAGCATACAATAGGAGGGGGGATATGGAATGGTGGGAAGTAGTGAGGGTTTTAAGAGACAGAAGATGGGAAAACATGGGTTTGATAGATTTTATTCAGCCAATTGAGAAGAATCATACACATACCAGTTGCTGGCAATTGTTACAGTTGTAAAAAAAAACAAAAAACAAAAAAATACATACATAAAACTAAAATCAAAACTTTGCAAAACATTCTGCACAATCAGATTCATTGTACCCATTTATCTATATGGACTGCAGAACATCTCAACCCTATGTTATAGAGAAGAGAAGGCTGGTAGTACTGTCCTGTGGTGACAACACTAGATACAGTATGGCAAGTAAGCACTGCTACCTTATGTAGTGTATTACTGGTAAAACATCAGGTGAAAATACAAATAAAACATATAAAGCAAGTTACAAGATATTAATATTGATTTCAGCTGACTTTACACAAAGCAGACAGATGCCGCCCTGATGCAATCATTGCCTTGCACAACCTGCATGCTGTCTGTACCATTACCACGCTCTGTATTTTCCATTATCGCGCCAAATTTCATCAAGGATTTAACAACCTCTCCTATGAAGCTGGCTGGGTCAATAGGAGAAATTCCCAGAAAAGGTCATCCAATATAGAACCCCCCCCAAATCCTGACTTTTCTCTGAATGTAGGGTGGAGGGTTATAGGATGACCTCTTCAACTGGGAATTTCCCTTATTGACAAACTAGGGCCAGAACTATCCTCACCCTAATGTAACCCCTTTACATTTCATTTACTGGAATTTCTTAAAAAAAAAAAAAAAAAAAAAAAAAAAGCACCAATCACAGACCTCCTCAGTCCTGGGCTCAGGAATAAATAGGACAGAGAGGAGGGACACAATGCAGAGACAATGGAAGCAGAGGTCCCAACTCCACTCTACTGCAGGTGAGGATCTGGACAATTATTATCTCTACTATATCTGTATTTTATGATGCACATGCAGGCTGCATTCATATGCGCATTGTTCTCAGTATGTAAAAGCAGCAAAACTTTATTTTTTATTACATTTTTGTACAAAAGCAAAATGTTTTTACATGCATTTCACCAGTATTAATATTTGCTTTCTTACATGTATATTTGATGCAGATTTTTTTATTCGATAAAAATAAAAAAAACAAATCTCTAATTTGTATATAAGCAGTCCCCAGATTACATTCAAGATAGGGACTGTGGGTTTGTTCCTAAATTTAAGTTTGTATGTAAGTCGGAACAGGTACATTATTTTAACAAATGCAATTAGAACAGATGTTTGGCCCAACATATTAGGCAGCAAAGTCTCAGTTACTGTATACAATCCTCACTGAGTTAATCACAAACAAAATTAAAAATCTTCATGAAGCCTAGACATTCATTATCTTGTGGAGCAAGCTGTGCTTTGATATACAAAAGCAAACTGCAGAGTTTGTGTTGGTTGTTAAAGAGTTACAAGAGGCTGCAGAAAAGAGCTCACCAACAGATCTCACACTCAAGTCATGCATACCGCTCCACATTAAGCCTCCGTCCTGCACACAGCGAGCAGGGAAGCCCCTTTTGCATCTAGGAGTCATCTGTATGTCACATGTCCTTAACCCAGGACTACCTGTATGCATATTAAATTAAAAGATATATAAAAGGCTTTTTTGTTGCTTTGCAGATTGGAAACACATACTGAACCCCAATGAAGGCTTCACTCATCCTGTTGCTGATTGGTCTGGCCGTAGCCCAGGCACAGTTTAAATGGCTGAAAGACAAGGCCAAATTTGCTAAAGATGCTGCTCTAGGTATGTGTGTAGAGATTGGGTATTGAACTCAGGGTACCTGTTTTATGTGCCAGTTAATTAAGTGTTTAAAGAAAAGCTTTAAAGCTGAAAATGTTCATTACAATGTATATCTTTGTGGCTAGTAAAGAATAAATGTACTTTGTGCGAGTGAAATGCCTCTGCAAAAACCAGATATTACTGTATACAAGCAGCTATTACATTATCACTGTGCTGTACATTGCCTGAGCATGCTGCAGAGGTGTGGGAGGGACCTAACCAGGCCCAGACACTATAGGCTGCCTATGGAACATTACAAGGGGGCGGAGACAAGACCAGTCACCCTGCACATCTGTGACTGCACAGATCAAAAATACAAAGCTCACCAAAATTCCATATTGTATATGAACAAAGTCTATATAAATGCAGCTGACATAACACAAAATCTGTACATTTTCCTGACTGAGGACACAATCTGTATGTTTCAGGATCCTATGACATGGCCAGAGCCTACAAGGATATGAGGGATGCAAACTTCAAAAACTCAGACAAGTATTTCCATGCTCGGGGAAACTACGACGCTGCAAGGAGAGGAAAAGGCGGAGCCTGGGCCGCCAGGGTTATAAGGTAGGAGAGCAGCAGCAAGCAATATATAACCATTATAGACTACTGGAAGCTGACAGCAGCGATCTTCAGAGGAGTAACTGGAGGACCACCCTGCTGGGTGTGCAAAAATAATTTTTTTAAAGCACATACCAGACAGTGCTTTAAAAGGTTCTCATACACTGGCTCAAAGTATATATATATATATATATATATATATATATATATATATATATATATATATATATATATATATACACACACACACACACATATACACACACACATATATATATACACACATATCTATCTCTCATGGATGATGATTATTCACACATTGATTGGGAATTCCCAATCAAATAAGCTGCCCCTCATTCTGCCTTACTAAAATTGTAACTTAGCAGAAAGAACTGAGTTCAGGTTATTGGTGATCAGAATGGACTGGACAAAGAACGGGGCTGAAAAGGGTGCATGGAGGTAACCAGGGTAATGATCAATACACATACACATCAAACATTGATTGGAAACTTCCATTTGTTCCTGCTCTGGCCACTCAATGGAAAGAACTCCTTTTGCTATAGGTGGTCCAAAACACAGAGAGGCTGCACAAAATTAATCAGGGAAACGATCAATATATCAACTGAACGCCGATTAGGAATTCCCATTTGATCCAATTCCAGTGCTGCTCCCCCTTATTCTGACCCATTAGCAGAAAGAAATGCCTTCAATTGGTGATCACAGCAGGGGTGGCATTGATCAGGCAAAGAACAGGGCTGGCACATCCAGATAAACTAAGGGGGATATGGATACAACTTTTACAAAGTTTGTAATGCTCCCCCAATGCTGTTTTTTAAACTGCCACCAATGACTGTCTTTTGTATCCTAATTGTTTCCCTATAGAGTAAAACAGAACGCCTTTGATCTTCTGTTGCTCCAAACAAATACTTATTGAGTGCACAGAGCTTTGGTTTTACTGGGTGCAGATGCATATTTATCTATAAAGCCCCCTTTGTGTACACCTCTAAATACCCCAAGAGTGCTGCCATCTTGAATGTGATATTAGAAACCCCAGAGGTTTTTACTTTATAGCAATGTTTCTCAACCAAGGTTCCTGCACAGGTTGCTGGGGGCTCCTTGAACAATTTGCACCTCTCATGTCAGTTTAACGTCCCTGGCGGTATGAATACTATTTTTAAATGTAAAAGCGGTACATTTAAAAAATGTAGTATTTAAAATTTCCGGCCTTGGTCCCCCCTCCCAGACACATGGTCCTGCACCCCAGGCACACACCCGCGAGCAGATGCCCAGCGGGCCCTGGCCTCAAGAAAAAAAGTTATGAAAATGAAAAGCAGAAAATGTACAACCATTGCCATATCAATGCAGTTTTTGGTGACAGGGTCTCTTTGAGCCTGACCTGGTCCTCTATTTTTCTCTAGTAATGCAAGGGAAGCCGTCCAGACGAGAGGCAGCGGCAGAGGAGCTGCAGACAGCCGGGCCGACCAGGCGGCCAATAGATGGGGGAGAAACGGAGGCAAACCAAACCGCTACAGACCAAAGGGACTGCCACGTAAATACTAGGACCCGCTGCCCGATCCGCCAACATCACAGCAAAGCATTATGGGTACAGATCAATAATGGCTTAATGAGCAGAGAATACAGCTGGACCACCAGTTACATTGTATAAAGATAATTGTAACCATGGAAACATTGTATAAAGATAATAGTTGTAACTACGGCAACGTTACAGCTGCCAAAACCAGAACATTGTCATGTGATCACGATTATCCAACATTTCAGGCTGGGAGGTGACAACGCCAAGGAATTGTTGTTCCTTATCATTCAGTTTTTATTTCTGTATTTAGACTTCAGAAAAAAAATAAATAAATAAAATATGAAATAAAACACGAGCAGATCTATTTTCATGGTCAGTAATGTACAAAAAAAGTGTGAAAAAAAAAATCTTAGTGTTCAGGGGGGCCCCATTTCTGTTTCTATTTTTCCTTATGTCCTGTCCAATAGGCTCAACAGGAAGTGAAAGAAATCTCCTTACTTTCCACCTGAATTAGTGACCCCATTGGAAGATTTCCCCTTCACAAGGAATCAGACATTCCTTCAAACATTCCCTGGTAGGAATCTACCAGGTCCATGTGTTTCATCAGAAGTTTTTGATTCCCATGAAGGAATGAATAAGGGAATATTCCAGTTTTAAAAAAGGTTTTATTCCTATATTAGTGTCAATCGGAATCGGGGCACATGGAAGGTGAATATCCCCAATGAGGAACAGGGTAAAAACCAATCACTTTTGATAACTTAAAAAATTAGTTTTAATACACAAATGAAACTAGTGACCCTGGCAATAAAGGCACTTATTATACGGGCAACAATGCTCTGATAGTAATACATAAGGGTTTACATCAACAGCCAAAAAGATCTTTGTGCGAAACTTCCTGCAATGACTAATGTCTATCTGTCATTTGCAACCCTTACTTAATGTACGGAGCTGCGTAAGGATTTGTATAGGGCCAATATATGTTAATACACAAGGGTTTACATCATCATCAAAACTGACTTTAGAGCAAAACCCTCTGCACTGGACCAATCAGATGCATTGTACCCATTTATCTGTATGCACTGCAGAACATCTCAACCCTATGTTATAGAGAAGAGAAGGCTGGTAGTACTGTCCTGTGGTGACAACACTACATACCGTATGGCAAGTAAGCACTGCTACCTTATGTAGTGTATTACTGGTAAAACAGCAGGTGAAAATACAAATAAAATATATAAAGCAAGTTACAAGATATTAATATAGATTTCAGCTGACTTTACACAAAGCAGACAGATGCCGCCCTGATGCAATCATTGCCTTGCACAACCTGCATGCTGTCTGTACCATTACCACGCTCTGTATTTTCCATTATGCCTCCAAATTTCATCCAGAATTTACCCCACCCCCAAATCCTGGCTTTTCTCTGAATGTAGGGTTATAGAGGATGACTTCAACTGGGAATTTCCCTTATTGACAAACTAGGGACAGAAAATGCAGCAACAACTATTCTCACCTCAAGGTAACACCTTTACATTTCATTTACTGGAATTTCTTAAAAAAGAAGCACCAATCACAGACCTCCTGCAGTCCTGGGCTCAGAAATAAATAGGACGGAGAGGAGGGACACAATCCAGAGAGGACAGAAGCAAAGTTCCCCACTCTACTCTACTGCAGGTGAGGATCTGCACAATTATTATCTCTACTATATCTGTATTTTATGATGCACATGCAAGCTGCATTCCTATGCGCATTGCTCTCAGTATGTAAAAACAAAAAATGCAAAATGTTTTATTTCTTTTTACATTTTTGTACAAATGTAATTTTGTTTTTACATGCATTCCATCAGCATTAAGATTTGCTTTCTTACATGATCATACAGTGCTCAACCCAGAATTTGTTTTACTAACTGTTCTGTAACCACCCCAAAAACAGCTGGGTGGTTACTGAAAGTGCCAGGTGGTGCACCCAGCTAAAAGTACCTGGGGAGAACACTAATACATGATGCAGATAATTTATTAATCCATAAAAAACAAAGATCTATAAATTGTATACAGGTAGTCCCCAGGTTACATACAAGATAGGGATTGTAGGTTTGTTAAGTTGAATTAGTATGCTGGAGTCGTACTAATAGTAAGTCGGAACAGGTACATTATTTTAATAAATGCAATTAGGACAGATGTTTGTTTCAACATATTAGGCAGCATGGTGTCAGTTACTGTATAAAATCCTCACCAAGTTAATCACAAAAAGAGAAAAAAAAAAAAAAACCTTCATGGAGCCTTAACATTTATTAACTTCTGCAGCAAGCTGTGCTTTGATATGCAAAAAGAAACAACTGCAGAGTTTGTCTTGGTTATTAAAGACTTACAAGAGCTTGCAGAAGAGCTCAGTCTCTGCCGAGTTTAGCAAAAGATTTCTTCCGCAAGTCATGCAAACTGCCCCCTATCAAGAGCCTGTCCTGCACACGAGTGAGCAGGGAAGCCCCTTTCGTATCTAGGAGTGCTCTATATGTCCAATGTCCTTAACCCAGGATAGAGAGAGAGAGTGAGTGTTAAAATTTAAAGGCTTTATTGTTGCTTTGCAGATTGGAAACCTGCACTAAATCCCAATGAAGGCTTCACTCATCCTGTTGCTGATTGGTCTGGCCGTTGCCCAGGCACAGTTTCAATGGCTGAAAGACTCGGCAAAGTTTGCTAAAGATGCGGCTCTAGGTATGTGTGTAGGGATTGGGTATTGAGCTCAAGAGTTCTTGTTTTTAAGTGCACGCTGACTAAAAGCTTTAAAGCTAAAAACGTTCATTAGAAGTTATATCTTTGTGGCTAGGGAGGAATAAATGTACTGTTTGAATGAAATGCCTCTGCATATACTAGATATTACTGTATACAAGCAGCTGTGATCACTGTGCTGTACATAGCCTGAGCATGCAGCAGAGGTGTGGGAGGGACCTAATACACCTAGGCACAATAGGCTGCCTATTGAACAATACAAGAGGGCGGAGACAAGACCAGTCACCCTGCACATAGAGACAGTAGCAGTGACTGGTCCTATTACAGGAAGCACCTGCACACGGGCTAAGTTTTATACTGAGTGACTGCACAGATATAAAAGAAATACAAAGCTAATCAAAATTACAGCAAGAACACACACTGCTATTGTATATGAACAATTTTTATAAATGCAGCGGATCTACACAAAATCTGTACATTTTGCTGAGGAAACAATATGTGTTTCAGGATCTTATGACATGGCCAGAGCCTACAAGGATATGAGGGATGCAAACTTCAAAAACTCAGACAAGTATTTCCATGCTCGGGGGAACTACGACGCTGCACACTCCTCCAATGACCTACTAAAGACTTCCTCACTCATAACCTCATCACACGCACGGCTCCAAGACTTTTCTAGAGCTGTCCTGACTCTCTGGAATGGTCTTTCTCATCCTATTGGGCTTGCTCCTACTTTCTGCTCCTTCAAAGAGCTTTTAAAACTCACCACTAATTCTCCCCCTCCTATTGTGTGTTACTTCCCTCACCTCTTAGATTGTAAGCTCTTTGGGGCAAGGCCCTCCATCTCTTGAATCACGGTCTGTATCCGGCTACCATTTGCAACCCCTATTTAATGTACAGAGCTGTGTAATATGTTGACGCTATATAAATCCTGTTTAATATTACAGAAGGGGTTCCCCGAGACCTTAAAAGTTTTTCAAAGGTTCCCCCATGTTAAAAACAATCAAGAAAAGTTGCTTCTATAGTACTCCCCCTCTGCAGCTTCAATAAAAGGGTATTAGAAAGGAGTAAGCAGGTAAGTGAGGGGTATATGTGGAAAAGGGATGACCAACTCAAGAAAAAGTTATGAAAATGAAAAGCAGAAAATGTACAACCATTGCCATATCAATGCAGTTTTTGGTGGCAGGGTCCCTTTGAGCCTGACCTGGTCCTCTAGCTTTCTCCAGTGATGCAAGGGAAGCCGTCCAGATGAGAGGCAGAGGCAGAGGAGCTGCAGACAGCCAGGCCGACCAGGAGGCCAATAGATGGGGGAGAAACGGAGGCAACCCAAACCGCTACAGACCTAACGGACTGCCACGTAAATACTAGGACCCGCTGCCCGGTCCGCCAACATCACAGCAAAGCATTATGGGTACAGATCAATAAAGGCTTAATGAGCAGAGAATACAGCCGGACCACAAGTTACATTGTATAAAGATAATAATTGTAACCATGGAAACATTGTATGATAATAATTGCAACCATGGAAACATTGTATAATGATAATAATTGTAACCATGGAAACATTGTAACCATGGAAGGATTGTATAAAAATAATAACTGTAACCATGGAAACAGCTGACAAAAACCAAACATTGTCATGTGACCATGGTTACCAAACATATCAGGCTGGGAGGCGACAACACCAAGGAATGACAGGAAGTCAGCAATTGTTGTTCCTTATCTTTCAGTTTTTATTTCTGTATTTAGTTTTCTAAAAATAAAAAATGAAATAAAACATGAGCAGATCTCCTTTCATGGTCAGCAATGTACAGTAAAAAAAACTTAAGGGTTCAGGGGCCATTTCTGTGTCTCATTTAGGAGATTTCTCTATATGTCCTGTCCAATAGACTCAACAGGAAGTGAGAGAAAGCGCCTTCATTTTCACCTGAATTTGTGACCCCAGAGGAAGATTTCCCCTTCACAAGGAATCAGACATTACGTCAAACATTCCCTGGTGGGAATCTACCAGGTCCACAAGTTTCAGCAGAAGTTATTGATTCCCATGAAGTAATATCACCTTTTTTTTTCCTATATTAGCATCAACCAGAGGGATCAGGGAACATGGAGAGCGAATCTCCCCAATGAAGAACAGGGTACATGATAAGTGAATCTCCACAATAACAGAGAAAGTGAATGTCTATAATGGTGGACAGGGGGCAGAAAGGGTGCGTGCACGGTCCAACACATAGAGGGCAAAAGAGAGGTGGGGTGCACATTCCCATCACACAGGCGGCAGTTAGGGGGTGGGGTGGGGGGGGGGGCAATGGAAAGAAGACGGGGGGGGGGGGGTGCCCAGAAGGAAGCAGTAAGAGGGTGGTGGGGGCACGGCCCCAAAAGCAAGGGGCAGAATAAGGTGCTGGGTGCACACAGAACAAGGGGAGGGGGATGGGTGCACAGAGGGGGCAGGGGGAGTTGGTAGGTGCACAGCCCTGACAGGGGGGTTTCACGGCCCCGTCACACAGGTGCAGAGGGGGAGCACGACTCTGTCGGTTTGAATTTCCCTCCCCGGGTCATCCAGGAAAGCTCCCCACTCACCCATCACTGCGATACTCCCGCCTCAGACGTCACTGTCAAAGCTTCCTCCCTCACGTGACCAGAGTACGCAGGAGGAGAGCGTGCGATACATGCCGGAATAAAGTTGTTTAAATAAGGGCGGAGTTTACGGAAGAGGCGTGGCTTGCATAGTGACGTGAGACGCACAGAGCAGTCTGCTGATTGGCTCTCTCCAGTCTTTCTGGTCGCTGAGAAATTTCCCGCGGTTTAGCTACCGGACCGCCTGTCAGTTAGCGGAGTATTGCAGGGTAATCTTACCTTTCTTAGTGTTTGTGTTGTACTTATGCGTTCATGTGAAGATCTGTTTGTATACTTGGCAGAGCGCCTACGGGTGGGGGTACAGGGGAGCACGGTGGGGTGATATAGGGGTGCAAAGAAACACGGGGGGGGCGATAAAGGGGTACAGGGGAGCACAGTGGGGTAATATGGGGGTGCGGGGGAGCACGTGGGGGTGTTATCTAGGGGCTACCGTAGAGCCCTGGTGCAGGTGATACAATTTGGGGGTATGGGAGGGAACACCTGGAGGATATGTGCTCTAGGTGATGCAGATGAGTACATGGATAGGGTGCGGAAGAGCATTTAGTGGGGTTGAGATCTAGGGTTCAGGGGAGCAATTTTGGGGAAGCATGTGATTCTGGGGTACAGGAGAACACCTGGGGAGTGTGATTTAGGGGTGTGGGTGAGCACCTTGAGGGGATGCGATCTGGGAGTACAAAAGAGCAAATATGGGGTGCAATCTAGGGGTACAGGAGACCACCTGGTATAGATGATGTGAACTAATCTTGGCTTACACTTGTGTTGTGTTTCCTGCGGGAATGCGATTTAAGGTTACAGAAGACAGCCTGGAGGATGGTTGTAGTCTTTGGGTACAGGAGAGCTTCTGGAGGGGGAGGTGCAATCCTGGGGTACAGGAGAACAACTGGGGGGTTGTGAACTGGGTGTATTAAGAGTGCACATTTTGCTTGCATGACCCAGTGGTGCAGGACAGTGCATGGGGTGGCAGGAGAGCGCATATGGTGGTGAAAGAGAGCTCCTAGAGGAGAAAGAGAGTGTGAGGGTGGGACTTGGGGGTGCTAGAGAGCATAGGGGGTGTGATATAGAGATACAAGAGAGCATGGGGAGATTTGGGGGTGCAATCTTTGGGTACAGGAAAGCTCATTGTGTTGGGACCTGGAGGCGCAAAGGAGTGCCTGGCAGTGGGATTTGGGCAGGGGTTACAAGAGAGGACATGAACATGTAATGAAGGTATAATCTAAAATTTAATTTCCCTAAAACTTTGAGATCTGCACCAAATTTAATGTTGCTGAAATCACTTGTTTTTATTTTTATTTTTTTGTAAATGTATTTTTGTTTTAACAAGCGTGTATGTTATTTGTACTATTTTTCCTTATTATGGAAATATCATTCTCTGTAATTGTCCATATTAAAGTGAATTAAATGGTAAAAAAACAAAATTTGGAGTCACCACCAGAACAGAATTGGGCATGAAATCTTTTAACCTGGACACCTAGATCCAGCGCAGCACCTGCAGCAGATCAGAATAGACACAGACCTCTGGCGGATGCATTCACAAGTTAAAGAAGATATCTTTAAATTAAATTCTATTTACAGATTTGATTTTACATCCAAACATCAATGCTCAATGTAAATTTTTTTTTTTTTTTAAGTTTAGTTTTGCTTTAAAACATTTGCTTGCATAAGGGTCCAAACATACAAGTGTTTCTGTGCACACATACCTGCTGCTTTTTCACCGGACTTAAAATATTTCTTGGTGCAGGATTGCAAACTATTGCCATATATAATAGATGACTTTTAATATTTCCAGTCCAGGTCTGTTGCATCACCAAGGTTCATCCATGACCGTCTATCTCCAGTCTTCTAGAATTATAAATCCCAATCATTGTATCTTGGGCATCTAAAGACCCATTTAATCTATGGCCCTGAGTTAATAAAGCTCTCCAAGGCTGGAGACAGGTTTTAAGGTCCCTTACGTTGTCCATGTCCAATATTCCCTAAATGATGGATTTCACTTGTATTTCACTTAAACAGCCAGGGTAGGTCATCAGCTCAGTGAATAAAGATATTGCTGTGAGTCTATTATATGTATCCCGAGACTGAAGTAAAGGCCTCATAAGGATAGACAGCCGACTGCAAGCTTTTGTATCTGCATAGGCCCAAGCATATTCCTGAACAAACTTCTTGTGATGTTTTTCACCCTAATAACAGAAGCTTGGGATCAAAGTACTCAATCACATGAGCCGCAATGGATAGTAAAACAATCCTGTTCACCCAGATGGGTTACAGAATCCCCCAATGTAAAGCTTAAAATATTCCACATTCCCTATCTGACTTCAAATGCAATATATAATAAGTAGTAGTATTAAAATAACAATTTATCATTTTGTATCAATGTGCATTTATTTTTTTATTTTACAGATTGACTTCATGGCACAGCTCTCTATGAAGATGGGTATGCTGGAAAGATCTTTCTTTATTTTACTGACTTACCTCCTTCCTGGCCTAACAGAAACAATGGACTTGGCTCCACCCATCAAAAATCTCCTAATGACGCTATTTGGAGAATTGTGCCCTCCTCCTGGGGCAGTAAGTTGACAATTTCTTCTCAGTTTCAGAGCTTGTGTTTTGTGTTGCATGGTGCCCCACAGTGAAATTTGGTATTTTTATGTTACCGAGCGTAATTACTTTTCTCTGTCATCTCCTAAGCCAGCCACACCAGATACCGGATAGCTTATCAAGGGATGAGACATGGGGTGTTGCTCTTAGTCTGGCCCATTTGCACTGGTCTTTTAGGTGCACCAAACTTTACTTTTGCTGTCCTGCTCAGCCTCAATTTCCATGTTCTTTCCGAGGCTGCTTGTTATATCCCACTCTTCCATCTTCTTTCTTTTGGGTCATTGATGACATCACCCCATGAATAGAATACTGTTCATGTGTTGGGTAAACACAGGTATAATTAACCCCCCTAGCGGTAATCCTGTGTGTCTCGGGGTGGATTTTTCTTTCTAAAAGGAGTATCCACGAGTCACACTTGAGGTTGCTTTAAATGTAAAAAAATCTACTTACCTTGCTCTGTCGGTGTCCCCTGGCATCCAGCTGGTCCCCACAGATCCTGGGGACAAGTCCTTCTTTTTTGATCTTCAGCTGGCGAATGCAGAGACCTTCTCCGGGGTTTCCCGGTGACGTCGGTGCAGGCGGGTTGATCAGTGGGAAATCAAATCATTTTGTATTGGATTCAAAACATAATAGCTGTATTGAGTCCAATACAAATATATTGAGTCCAATACAATATATATATAGGATTGAAATGCAAGTCCAATAAGATTAAAAGTTAGTCACATGTCTGAAAAAAGGATCTCTATTCTTGTTATAGATGTTTGTAAATGGGCCCATTGTTTGTT
>NC_092866.1:60952482-60955328 GCF_032062135.1 Pyxicephalus adspersus | reverse complement strand
TTCCATTGAAATAAATAAAATATAAACGGCGCTTCCAAAAAACATTGTAAATTTGCAAATGTGTTTTGAAATCTACGCTGGAAATCTGAAGGAACCAGATTATCGATGGCCGGATTTTTGAATGTCAACCTGTATCTATTTCCGTACAGAGCAGGGTAGAACAGAATGTGCAACAAAAGGACAGCACTTTGCCTTATTTACCTCACTGCATTTTATTTGGCCTTCCTCCAGCTCCTGGATTCTAGGCTGCTCTATACATTATGAGGTAGACTGGAGCTGCTGGTGGGAAGCCTTGTAAAATGAAGTAAATTGACTTAATTCTGTACAGAGCAAGTTAAAATGCAGTGGGCAAGCAGACAAGTCTAAAGACTTTTACCTTGGCTATGTACGCACTTCTGTCGTTAGATCCTTTCCAACGACAAATGACTATGCATGAACAAGCGTTATACATACAGCACCGCTCTGCTCTATGGAGAGGGGAGGAGAACAACGAAGCAGCACCCGGCTGAACTTTCTCCTCCTTCACTTCCATTACGATCAATCAACCCACTGTCATAAAAGCCAGGTCCCAGTGATTGTCCCATAAATGAGAGAAATGATTAAGTGGAGGGAATTTTCAAAACTGATCAATGACATAAACCTGGCCACTGACCTCAACAACCAAGAGTGATCCAAAAAAAAAAATCACCATTTATGACTTTATCTGCAAAGGTGCCACCTGCAGGGAAGATGGAGAAGACTTGGTGACTCGAGATATCATCCCCCTGACTTTCATGGACGTAGTTGAAGCGCTTACATATAGGTGCCAGGAAGATGTGTATTATCCAGCCAGTCTGCTGATGTATCATCTGGCAAGAGTGTATCCTGACTTTGCTATTAAACAGATCTTGACCACGGATTACCTCTTTCTTCCGCTGTATGTCATTGAGATACTCTGAGCGGTCACTACACGTGGCAACATGAGCACAACTACCATGAAAACCTTGCTGTCTGCTTTCAACTCAGATATGGAGAATTCACCAAGCAATGAAATTTACAAAGTGTGCTGCTGGGTTATCAGGAACTTTATAGTGGCCGTTTCTACCAGGCTGGAGAAGGAACAGAGAATCATTTGGCAACAACTGATGACAACTCTACCTATCCTTTCCAACTGGAGAGATGTTTGCTTTAATGACCCAGTGGTGGTGACAATAAGAAGGACCATTGTGCTACTGAATGCATTCCTGAAGATGGACATTAAATTTTTGGAAGAACAGACAGATACTGACAGCAGAGAACCGAACAGAAATACAGAAGGGCATTTATACTGAAAGCCTGTACTTTGATCCATAGCTTCTGTTATTAGCTGAAAAACATTACAAGAAGTTTGTTCAGGAATATGCTTGGGCCTATGCCAATACTGAAACTTGCAGTTGGCTCTTTATTCTTAAAAAGCCTTTACTTCAGTTTCAGGATGCATATAATAGACTCCCAGCAATATCTTTATTCCCTGAGCTGATGACCTACCCTGGCTGTTTAAGTGAAATACAAGTGAAGTCCATCATTTAGGGAATAATAGACATGGACAACAATTTAAGGGACATTAAAACATGTTCCCGCTTTGTGAACCGCATGAACACTTTGTTTCAGTTCCATCAAACCCAAGCCGACATGTGCAAATACAAACTGGCTGAATTCCTCCTGCAGCCAGTCACTGTGAACAGAAAAAGCGTAATAAGGAAAACCTTATAATTACTCATCGGTATTTTGCCACTTTTTAAAGACTACACGATAACACGGCATATAATCAGTGCAATTGGCATCTTATTCCACCATGAAAATATCAAAATACAACTATTAACAAAAAGACTGTTTGAAGAAGCTGTAAAAGGATGTTGATCTTACCCCTTAAGGCAGATCCAGAGAAAAGTTAAAGAAAACTTAGTGAGTATCATCTTGCAATTGCACAGCAGCAATGCCAGATTGTCAGCAGCAGCGCTACAATGTGCCCACCGGAGCCTCCCTCACCTGTGCTGAAAGCCAAGAGTGCTTGAGACAGACAACATTGAGAGTATCTACCAAGTCCTAGCAGAAAAAGACCTTCTGAAGACACTGGTGTTTCAGGCCATCAGCAGAATAACCAAAAGGGACTGCAAAAGGATGTTGATCTTACCCCTGAAGTCAGATCCAAACAGAAGTTAAAGTAAACTTACTGAACATCATTCTGCAATTGCACAGCAGCAATGCCAAAGTGTCAGCAACAGTGCTACAATGTGACCGCCAGAGCCTCCCTCACCTGTGCTGAAAGCCAGGAGTGTATGAGACAGACAACATTGAGAGTATCTACCAAGTCCTGGCAGAAGAAGACCTTCTGAAGACACTGGTGTTTCAGGCCGTCAGCAGAAAAACCAAAGGGACTGAGGGAGAGGCCATCATTAAACACCTTAACGTTTTGAAAGATTACCTGCCATACACTGCCATATCAAAAGACAGATATCAAATCTGTATTGAATGAACTGGATAGAGTTAAAGATGATCCAAATTCCTCTATAAAACAGACAGCAACAGATGCATCCGCTGTCATAATAGCCAGGTGCCCTCCTGTACCCACAAAATCAGCACACACACACACTAAGTGCTCCCCTGCACCCCCAGTTTACCCCCCTCCACGTGCTCCCCTATACCCCAAGATTAACCCCCCGGTGTTCATTTTCCTGCCAAGCTTGAAAATTGCACTTGATCTGTTGCCAATCTCAGCCCAGTGATTGTCGCATACATGAGAGAAATGATTAAGTGGAGAGAAATTTCAAAACTGATCAACGACATAAACTTGGCCAATGACCTCAACAACCAACCAAGTGTGATCC